>NC_138733.1:29073866-29362890 GCF_965113295.1 Leuciscus leuciscus
CACTGCTTTCCTGGTGCTCGTGTTTCTGAAATCGCTGCTCGCGTTCCCGAGATCCTGAACGGTGACGAGCGCGTCGGAACTGTGGTCCTGCACGCGGGAGTGAACGACATCAGGCTGCGCCAGACGGAGATTCTGAAGAAAGACTTCAGGAATCTAATCGATACGGTACGCAGCACATCGCCTGAAACAACGATCATTGTGTCAGGACCGCTTCCCACGTACCGACTAGGGCATGAAAAGTTCAGCAGATTATTTGCGCTAAATGAATGGTTAATGTCATGGTGCAATGAGCAGAAACTGCTCTTTGTAAATAATTGGAATCTGTTTTGGGAGCGTCCTAGGCTTTTCCGTGCTGATGGCTTACACCCAAGCAGATTCGGAGCGGATCTTCTGTCAGATAACATCTCCAAAATGTTAAATACCCTTTGACTAGTAACCAAAAGTCCAAATCATAGTCTCTGCTGCACCAATTCAACTGATATAAATACTAGTGTAGAACATTGCATAGAAACCGTGTCTATTCCTCGTTTAGTGAGATCAAATAATAAATCTAATGCAGGATCTAGGAAAAATCTAATTGTTATTAAAACAGAAAATGTTGCTATTAGTAAACAAAAACTATTTCTAAAGCTAGGTCTTCTAAACATTAGATCACTCACACCTAAGGCAGTTATTGTAAATGAAATAGTCACAGATAATAGCTTCGATATACTTTGCCTTACTGAAACCTGGCTTAAACCAAATGATTATTTCGGTATTAATGAGTCTACTCCTCCTGGATACTGTTATAAGCATGAGCCCCGTCTGATTGGTCGTGGCGGAGGTGTTGCAACCATTTATAAAGATATTCTAAATGTTACCCAGAAAACGGGTTATAAGTTTATTTCATTTGAAGTACTTGTACTAAATGTTACGCTCTTAGATGTTAGAAAAACATCCCTATTATCTCTAGCCTTGGCTACCGTATATAGACCGCCAGGGCCTTACGCTGATTTCCTAAAAGAGTTTGCAGATTTTCTCTCAGACCTATTAGTCAATGTCGATAAAGCACTAATTGTTGGAGATTTTAACATACACGTAGATAATCCAAATGATGCGTTAGGAGCTGCGTTTACAGATTTATTAAATTCATTTGGGGTCAAGCAAAACGTCACCGGACCAACACATCGTCTTAATCATACACTCGATTTAATTATATCACATGGAACCGATCCAACCGATATAGATATCATTCCACAAAGTGATGAAGTCACTGATCACTACATGGTAACTTGCATATTACGTACTGCTGTAATATGTCATGCGGCGTCGCGTTATCAACCAGGCAGAACAATCCTCCCATCCACCATAGATAATTTCTCAAATTGCTTATCTAATCTGTCTCAGCTGCTGCCTGAACCCAAACAAACAGATGAACTAGAAGAACTAACTAGCACTATGAGCACCATTCTCTCTAGAACATTGGATGTGGTTGCACCTATTAAATTAAAAAAGGTCAGAGAGAAAAATAAAGCACCATGGTATAACAATACTACGCATGTTTTAAAGAGAGAAACGCGTATTTTAGAGCGTAAATGGAAACAAACTAATTTAGAGGTCTTTAGAATCGCGTGGAAAGACAGTATGTCACGTTATAAAAAGGCCCTAAAAGCGGCCAGGGCTGAGCACCTCCGCAAACTAATAGAAAACAACCAAAACAATCCAAGGTTTTTATTTAACACCGTGGCTAGACTAACAAATAAACAGACGTCACCCGAACAAAATATCCCGTTACAGTTCAGTAGTAATGATTTCATGAACTTCTTCACTGAGAAAATAGAAAGCATCAGAACCACAATTGTAAACGTTCAATCTTCAATCGCGCCTTATAATTCAGCTTCAATTATCACCCCGAAAGAACAATTACAGTGCTTTACAACTATAGAACAAAAAGAGTTAAATAAACTTATCACTTCATCTAAAACAACAACATGTTTATTAGATCCTATACCAACTAAACTACTGAAAGAAGTGTTACCTGTAGTGGAAGATCCTCTCCTCAATATTATTAACTCGTCTTTATCTTTAGGTCATGTTCCAAGAACATTTAAACTGGCAGTTATAAAACCTCTCATTAAGAAACCACAATTAGATCATAATAATCTAGCAAATTATAGACCCATTTCAAATCTTCCATTTATGTCTAAAATATTAGAAAAAGTGGTGTCCGCTCAACTGGGCTCTTTCTTGCAACAAAATGAGATCTATGAAAAGTTTCAGTCTGGATTCAGACCGCATCATAGCACTGAAACTGCGCTCGTTAAAATCACAAATGATTTACTTTTAGCTTCTGACCAAGGCTGTATCTCAATACTAGTTTTACTTGATCTTAGTGCTGCGTTCGATACTATAGATCATACATTACTCTTAGATCGACTACAAAATTATACTGGTGTTCAAGGACAAGCACTAAGCTGGTTCAAATCATACCTATCTGACCGCTACCATTTTGTCTATTTAAATGGAGAAAAATCGATCATAACTCCAGTAAACTATGGAGTGCCGCAGGGATCTGTATTAGGCCCTCTGTTATTTTCAATATATATGATGCCACTTGGAAATATTATAAGGAAACATGGAATTAGTTTCCATTGTTATGCTGATGACACTCAAATATATATTTCATCACGGCCGGATGAAAACGCAAAATTTTCCAAATTGACAGAGTGTGTTAAAGATATAAAAGATTGGATGACCCGTAATTTTCTTTTATTAAATCCAGACAAGACAGAGGTAATACTTATCGGTTCAAAAAACCGCCCACAAAACCTCGCACAATACAACTTTAACATCATAGGATGTCCTGTTACTTTATCCTCTACAGTAAAAGACCTGGGTGTTATACTCGATTGCAACCTGTCTTTTGAAAATCATATTTCATATGTTACAAAAACAGCCTTTTTCCACCTTAGAAACATTGCTAAGCTACGTAATATGCTATCAGTTTCTGATGCAGAAAAGTTAGTTCATGCATTCATGACCTCGAGACTGGATTACTGTAATGCTTTACTAGCTGGTTGTCCTGCATCCTCAATAAACAAGCTACAGTTAGTCCAAAATGCCGCCGCTAGAGTTCTTACTAGATCAAGAAAATATGATCATATAACACCGATTTTATCATCACTGCATTGGTTACCTATAAAGTTCCGTATTAATTATAAGGTATTGCTACTGACTTATAAAGCCCTAAACGGCTTAGCTCCAGTCTATTTAACGGATCTTTTATCACCCTATAATCCATCGCGCTCTTTAAGATCACTAAATTCAAGGCTTTTGGTCATACCTAGGATATCCAGAACCACCAAAGGAGGGAGAGCATTCTCACATTTGGCTCCAAAACTCTGGAATAGTCTTCCTGATACTGTTCGTTGCTCAGACTCGCTCTCCCAGTTTAAAACTAGATTAAAGTCGCATCTCTTCAGCCAGGCATTCATATAATCCTACAGTTCAAACTACAATCCGGCCTCTAGCTCATAAATGCCAGAGGAGAACTGGCCCCTGACTGAGCCTGGGTTCTCCCAAGGTTTTTTTCTCCATTAGGTCACCTGATGGAGTTTTAGGACACCATTAGGTCACTTGATGAAGTTTTTCGGTTCCTTGCCACTGTTGCCTTTGGCTTGCTCAGTTGGGGATATTTTGGGGATATTTAATTTAATTTTATCAATCAATAAATTCCTCTTGAAACAAACTTTGTTGTATTATTTTAATTTAATACTGTGAAGCTGCTTTGATACAATCTGTATTGTGAAAAGCGCTATACAAATAAACTTGACTTGACTTGACTTGACAGTCACCAGCTCAGTCACCAACTCTGTAAGCTGTCTGCACTACACTCCCCAGCATCCCTTCTGGTCCCCACCTGCACTCAGTCAGCCATCACCACACCTGCTGCTGATCATCACCAGATACTGATTCCCTGCACCTGCACTCCCTCATCAACACAGCCTATATCAACCTGCATCACGCTCATATCAGTGTCTGGTCTCGTCAATGTTATTGTTATGAAAACAGTCAGATTCCTTACCTGAACACTCACCTGAGATCATCCTTGTCAAGTCTCCTGTCTATCTCCTGTCCGTCATCCCGATCCAGATCTCCAGTCATTGTGTTCATCTTTCACCTGCACAGAGTTTCCACTTTAGTCATTGCCAGTAGTGATGGCAAAATGAGGCTTCCTGAACCACTGATACCTCGCAGCCCATTGCTTCAGCCAAAGGTTCATTACTCGAAGCTTCATTCAGCATTGCTCACTAGTGACACCTAGCTACTGTGCAAAGAAATAGCAGACAAATTCATTCATTCTGCTTATGTTGGAGGGAGTGTAATAAAGTAAACTGCAACAGAATAGTCTGGAAGGAAGGATTACAATCTATTTTTATTGAGAAACAGAATTATTTCAAGTGTGTTGGGGTAACACACTTATTTAAAAAATGGCAGTGCCAGCTGGTATAAATGAGGATACTGATGCTTCTGCTGAGCCCAGACAGGGGAGGATTCCCTCTTTCTTGCTGGCTCCATTACCAGGAAAAAGGAAGAGTCACAAAAAGCAAACAAATCCAAAAGGACAATCCAAATAAAAAAATCCAGAGCAATCCAAATAATCTTATCTAATTAATATAACAAGACTATATATAGCTAAGCCTACTATAATTAATAATAACAATATACTATAACTATTCTAACCTGATAATGTAATAATATACAGCCCTAACACATATATGACACAATAACGACAATGACAATGAATGATAGTTATCTAACTCTCTGACTCTGTGACACTACTACAACTGCTTTTACTACTGCTGACAACACCCACAAGGTGGCGTGAGTTTCGAACCGCCTTTTATCCGGAAGCGACACTCAGACCAAACCGATGACGTATCCACACAAACCGAGGCCTCGTTTGTCATCAGTCACGTAATTTTCACGTTAACAACACAAGCCTCGAATATAATTTTATTATTCTTACTTATTTATTTATTCTACTGATCGATCCGTTGTGCTTCATCTGGCACGCCCATTTTTTCTCGACACAACCTCCGACGCCTCGGTTCAAATGTCACATCACTAATTGCCAGTTAAGTCTTCATCACCTATCATCAAGTTACCATCCTTTCACCATCGTCTGGTTCCCGCTGTTGTCCCATCACTCTGCTTTTACTTGAGTAAACCAATTTACCTTTACTATCTCTTTAGTAGCTCTTTACTATCTGTGCTGAAGCTGAGATTGTTCGCCAACTTTGTGAAACGGTACGCGATGTGTTAGTGTGCATGTTTTCGACGCGTACGTTACACATCACATCCTGACGTCATGTGTCTTTACGGTATCTTTACGGGATGTGTGAATTAGGGATGTCAATTTTCACAAATTCCCATGATCGATCGTCGTTTAAATTAACGATCAATTAATCGATTAATCGTTAGCCTTAATACTGCGATATGCGTCTGCAGTAGCTATGACAGCATGACAGGGGCTACAAATGCTGCTCAAAACGCTATGTTCCTCACCAAATCAATTAGAATGGTTTTAAATATAAATAAAGGGCTAGTAGGATTGTAAAATGTTTCGATGTGATTGATAATTAAATTAATTATTTAATAATCAAATATAACTACTAATACAACGTCTCACCAACGCCGCCTCATATGCGCTTAGAATGTGTGACTGTTGTGGACGCGCTCTTCCTGGAACAACTGCACGCGCTGAATGAATCTGCTACCGTTAAACTGGAGCACTTTGCTAGCACGTTATTTATCTAAAAGAAACGCATCCTATATGAGATTAATCAGATATATTCAAAATAAACATAATATTACAAATTATATCTGCACAAAATGACGCAAATTCATGCACAAGTGAACTTGAACTAAGTTACGTGCCATTCATTCAGTTGTTGTGAACGCGCTCTTCCTGGAGCAACGCGACACGGCAACTAAACCCAAATAATTCACAATGTTTTATTACAATATTGTTCTCTTTATAATGTTATGCAATATTACAGTCCCAATAGTCATTATTAGTCGTGCACTGCCGTTTGAGCTGCGCGCGCTGAAGCTGACGCTTTACTACAGAGTTAATTCTTAACCAAATGCATCCAATATGAGATACATCAGATATAGATAGGCCTACAGAAAATAAACGGTATTACAACTTACATTTGCACAAAACAAAAGGCTGCGAATGCACACGCAAACTTATAGTCATGATGAAGGTGTAAAATGGTCCCAAACATAACTCCGGCGCGCTCGCTTTACATGTTTTGCGGTTGAGCAGCGCGCACGCGCATGAAGACCTGCTTAATCGATGATCGATAAGTTGTATCGATTAAATGTATTATCGACAATTAATCGATCGTCGATTAATCGTTGACATCCCTAGTGTGAATGCACTCACAGATTCCGGAAAATCACTGGCAGTGTGAATGAACCAAAATCAAACTATCCCGGGACATGTGATTGAAGAGATGTGATTGCTAGAAGGAAAAAAAGTTTTCAGGGTCAGAAACTTTTCTGGAACAGTCTCGATAGGCTCGAAAGGAGCCGTAGATAATCCCACTAGCACAATGGCCAGGGGCCTCATTTATAAACTTTGTGTACGCACAAAAGAAGGTGTACGCCGCTCTCTACGCAATAATTGGTATTTATAAAAAGCAAACTTGACGGGAAAATGTGCGGTCCTTCACGCAAACTCAGGCGTACGCACAAAAACGGGTGAAATGAGAAATGGCGACACCGTCGGCAGATGGAAGAAACACGTGAAAGTGTGTGAAAGTGTGTTAAACTGTAGACCGTTGTGTAAAAGAAATGTCAATACTGCCTCTCATAAATAACATGAAGACTTTACAAAGCAAGTCTTACAATTAACAGCCTACACGAACACCCGTTTGATCGATCTGCAGTGTAAAACAAACAATCAAACGAAGATTACAACAGAAATGCAAATTAACACATATTTGCAAAAAGAAAAGTGAAATATGTTCTGCAATAATATTGTCATGTTATGCAATTCCTCCTCATAACACATCTGTAGCTGCAATCAAATGGATGTATCCGGTGTCCCCTTTCCCCCACCCCTGGAAGACACACTCTGGCGATGGAGCGCTATACGCTTTTTTGCATCTGTAACGGGACTGTAAGTCTCGTCTCGTAGGGGAAAATTAAAACACTACCTTGGAAGACTTAAAAGCGAAAGGATCTTAGTCCCCGCTCCGGTGCTTTGAGCCTCAATATGCACGTTATGTGTATATGTTTTACCTTACACTATGTGAGGATAGACTACAGGAATAGGCAGTGTAGGCTTCAGGTGAGTATGTCAATACGGTGGCTTCCTGAAGTGCATGTGATGAAAAATTAATTTAAATTCACATCCCCACCCACCTAATCCTAATAGTGCAAGTGAGACGCCCCTACCCCAAGGTAAATTCAAAAATAACTGTCAAATGTCTTACGTTTTAACAATTAGTCATTTATTTTCCTTCTCTTTGTAAATTATATTTCTGCTGGAAGGATCTGTTTCAATAGCATAAAATACCAAAAAGTAACAAAATAAACAGTTTTAAATTCTTTGTTTTCTTGAAAGACCTTCAATTGGTTTACACTTTCAAAACAAACCTCTTTTAACACCTCAAAAGTGTTTCCCCAAAATGAATGTCAGTATAGGGATCTCCCAGTCACGTGACCCCTAGCCGCGTGTCAGCCATTTTGACGGAATACTATTGCACAAGCGCACATACATGAGAATGCGGATTATCACGTTTTATAGCTGCGAATTGATTAAAATAATGAATAATGGTCACTGTATTAATTATCTTGAGCCTGCTGAAATGTTCCTATAAATATATTTTCTTTCCAACTGTGCAATCTTAATAATAAATAGGCTAAATATATTTATCCACTAAGCTGCAGCAGTCTATGCTCGTCTTGCCATTAAGTTTTTTTTCTCTTTCTGACATTTCATACCCTGTTGTTACATTTTTTTATTAAATTGACTATAAAAAAAGATTGCTTGTGTGTGCTGGTGTTCATTCCAGTCTTTTAAAATAGTTGAATGAATGAATGCTCGCGAGGTGCCTGTAACGATTTTAAATAGGCTAACGTTAGGCTATTTAATCAATAATATACACAGGGTAGAGGAGAACGACAGTCAACTACTTTGAATATTATAGCATTTTGGGCATAAACATGTAAATAGTGAAAAGACATTGAAAAATGACACAGAATGATTAAAATTTTATATTTAAAAATGTAATACAAATAAATAAATGTTCGTGGTTCGCACTGATGTTATTCATTTGTTCTCACACACTTCAGCGTCGCGGTCACTGGCCACTATCTATTATTAGCGCAGCGGCCGTCAGCTAACTCTTCACGTCATGTCATCATAAAAAGAAATATACAAGAGGAAGATAAAATAATTAGGAATCATAGATATGAAGCACCACGAGTTCTTTTTACAGGCATTAAATGTGTAGAAAAACTTCCTGACATTGAGTTCGGTGACATTTACAGCTACCTTATTCACTTCCCATCACGCTACACCGGAGCTTCATTAAAAGCACACAAAAGCTTAGCAGGCTATCGGTATCACGAGTCCGGATGGGTCAGCAACTCTTTGATTTGGACGCCAGCGGGGAAGGATTTTTCAATCATCACCGCAAAGGTTGGTAAATAGATGAATATTTCGCGACGAGCTGTATTAACACCAGCGGTTTAGCATTTTCTATTCCGTCAAGATGGCTGCTCCAAATGGCGTGACGTCACGCGGGACGTCCCTATAGGGGCACAAACTCATTTACAAACAACATTGGATGTTGATGACCCTTATAGTTCAACACAAATTATTAACTTCAAAGAACCTCTTTCAATTGAATAGAATAGATAACACTGACTTCACTTAAATGATTCTTATGAATCAGTTTTACGATTCAGTCTCCAATCGACTCAGTTATCACAAGCACAGTACAAATTGAAAGTTGAAACACTCAGTTCGTTCAAACAGTTCATTCAAACACTCAGTTCGTTCAAACACTCAGTTCGTTCAAACACTCAGTTCGTTCAAACACTCAGTTCGTTCAAACACTCAGTTCGTTCAAACACTCAGTTCGTTCAAACACTCAGTTCGTTCAAACACTCAGTTCGTTCAAACACTCAGTTCGTTCTCAGTGAAGTGTTCGTGTGTGTGTGCGTATCGAACTGTTGTACCAGTCTGTGGCGATGACAACTTTGATGTGATGACTTGTGATGACTTGCGATGACTTGCGATGACTTGCGATGACTTGAACAACAGCTGTAACGATTTAATGAACAGCTGAGACAGGACAGTGAGATGTCGTAAGGATGGCAGGGCAAATAAAAACGAAAAAAAAAAACACAAAAGTTTCAGCGCGGCTCAGGAAAAACTCAGGAACTTTCTGGAACAAAATGGCGCAGCTCAGCCCGGCTCGCACCCGGCACGCATAGATCAAATGATCTGGATCACACACAAAAAAAAACTCTTTCAAAAACAAATCTTCACCATTGACGATCGTCAGTCTCCCAAAAACGAATCACTCCTTCAAGATCGATCGATCAGCTCACATAAGCATTTTCGCGCACTGAAAAGTGCACTCAAATGATTCTCAGAAAAAAATAAATGTCGTTCCAACACGGTCTGTAGATCACCCAGATAAACAGCAGGACGCTCAAAAATTCTTAGTCAGACTAACGGAAAAACAAGTGTTCTGAATGAAACTCACGGCTCTAGCAACTCTCTCTCGTGCTCTCAGCCAGTCTCCAACACCGTTCTCCGTCCGATGACGCAATCGACCGAACCTCTGTTTCAACTGCGTCTGGGTAGATGACAAATAAGGGTGAAACAGCATTTTTTAAAACAAAGTTCTAAATTGCTTAAGAATTGTATGAATTTGTAAAGTACAAATACTGTTGTTTTTGAAACTGTTAGAGGTTAGCAGATTTTTTTTCTCATTATGTAATTTATTAAGCTTTTCTCACAGCTCCAGGCAAAATATGTCCTGCGGTGTGACATGACATTACTATAAAATTCAAATATTGAAATATTATTAATTTCAAATACAAATCAGGTATGTTTTATGTTTAACAAGTATTCTTAAAGAATGATCATTAAAATTCTGCATATATTTTTTTTTCACAGCTGTTTTTCGATTATATTCTTTGCTTGTGCCATCTTTTACCACTCACTCCAGTGGAAATATTGTTTAAAATGAGAAAAAATATTTGAAAATGTTTATTATTTTTTATATAGTTATATTATGCAATGTTTTCAAATGCATATAATTATTTAAGCTAGTTAACATAGTAAAAGTCGTTTAATTGTGTTTGAAGTGATGTCACACCACAGGACATCCCGTCACACCACAGGACAAAATGAGACACTGCATGAACATTTATGGTGAAATTTATTGAATACTTTTGTAACAAACAAATTCATTTGCATCTCTATTTGAACATTAATGAAAATCCACCATATCAGTACAATCTTATTACTTAGTGAATGAATTTGAACTAAAAACATAGTGAACAAGACATACTGAATAATTAACATTTTGGAGGTGTCAGATCAGACCCAGTCATAAAGACCATTCATTTCTATTTTTAACTTAAAAGACTAAACAAATATCTTGTTTCTCAGGGGAAAGTCATTAAAATCATGCTAAAATAATTAAAAGCATGTTAAAATCATCAATTCAGCTCTTTGAACAAAGATTCCAGTGAACAAGAGAAATCTGACTTCATCATTTCCCTGTACCTCCTTGTCCTTTCTTTACTCATGCCTAAAAACTGACAAATCACTTTAAAAACAATGATCAGTGACTGTTAACACATACAACAAACAAATGAAGACAGATATATATATATATATGCTTAATATATGTATAATATAGGTATATTATGTATAATGAAGACAGATATATATTTATGTTTAATATATGTATAATATAGGTATATTATATATAATATTTACAATATTTGTTTAATATATATATAGAGACAGAGATATATTTATATTTATGTTTAATATTGCAAACATAACAGACGAGAATCTAGCTAGACATCTGATTTAATTATGTCACACTACAGGACGGGCTGTCACACCACATGACTTTTTCACCTTTGCAGCCATTTTGAGTAATTGCTATACAAGACTGACCTTGGGCATTACAGTAACTGAATAAGTTCATTGTTTTAAACCTGAATATGATTCTTTTTTAAAAATATTTTTATTTTTTCTCGAACTAGATCAGTCTAGATCAGTCACACCACAGGACTATCAAAAATGGACACGTTCATGGTCTGACAGAAATGATAAAATATATCAAATTAATAAGAGATTAACACTCACATTTTAACCTCCTTAGCACATCCAAACATCTGGGGGACTTCCTGGTAGGGGGCTTGACTAAAGGACCCCTATGGCTGTCCATGTAACTGCCAGTACAAAAATCTAATATCCTATGTCACACTGCAGGACAGCATTTGTGTTTCAAAACTAAATGTACTGTAAATATTATTTTAGTACTTTTTAGCATTTTGAAAACTTAAGTTAAGTAAGTAAATGCATACAAAAAAATGCCAAGGCATTTATTAGCTGCTCCAAGCATACCTGCTTTATTTGACTAATATTTACATTTGATGAGTCATCAATGTTACAGTCACACCGCAGGACATTTTGCTATTCACCTTGAAATATGAACAACACCAAATAAATGTTACGTCCCAAAATCATAATATTTAAATAAAATGATGTTCTATGCCCCACTGGCATGTGTTGTTTTAATTGAGAAATGCAGTTCAATAAACATTTACACTTGATTACAGAAAAAACATGCGTCACGTCATCTGCCCGTCTACAGTTTCACATGACAATGTTGATTTACACTAAACTCACGAAACTTAATCCGAACGTGCACCACTGTTTTACATTACAGCGTCAACGGAAAAATATCTCTTCTACAGCAATCATGGCGTGTCTGCCTCGTAAAACCATAGACATAGACAGCGTAAAACTATTGCGCTCTCTTCTTCTTCCCAGACGTCTTTGCATCTCCCGCGAACACGCCGGAGAAAGAAAAACACGTCAAAATAAAAGTCCCCATAGAGAAAAATACCTCCGTTACACATCGACTTTGATGTCCGACCATTTCTTTTTTATTTCGGCCACGGTCCGAGGTTGTGAGGCTGCAGCATTAACGCCGTCTGCAACCTTTTGCCACTCAAGTGCCTTTTTGGCATTAGTAATGCCCACACTGTGCCCTCCAAACAACATTTTACTCCTCTTTTCCACCTCGCCAACAATAATTTCTACTTCACATTGAGTGAAGTTACGTTTCTTGGTTTTCCTCTCTGTGTTTGCCATGATTTCGCAATCGATGAATATTAACTTGTGGGCGTTTCACGGACTATTTATGGGCATCTATGGGCGTGACATGAAGCCGCAAAAGCTGCGCTACGTTTAGAATTGATTGTGATTTATTAAGGGAAAACTGCGTAGGATGTGCGTGCGCATGGTTTTATAAATCCGAATATTTCTGTGCGTACGCACATCCATATGTTTCATCCATACGCCACTTCTGACGCAAATCCTACACAAAGTTTTATAAATCAGGCCCCAGGACCCAAGCTGGAACTCTGTACAACTTGCAGGCTTCAGCCTCAAAGCAACATGGAGGAAACGTGTCACCAATGTTTCTCCTTAGTGATACACCACCCAAAGGACATGGAAGGCAGCTATGGCCACAACATACACCTACAGTGTGGGAGGGGATAGCCCTGGGGAAAAATTATCCTGCAGGAACTCCAGCACTGAACCAACCAGGCAGTTAACTGTATCCCACTGGATCCCATATGATGGCCTCTTAGGTATGGGAGGAAAGCTTTAACACTAGGAAGACAGCCATCATTTCCAGGCAATTTATGTCCATGAGAGACGATGACTCCTCCACAGACCCCGAGCTGAGTGGCCTTCCATGACCGCTCCCCAGCCCGTGAGGGTAGCATCTGTCATGAGCGTGACATGATGATAACGAGCTCCTAACACAGGACCTTGGGACAAGAACCAAGGCTTCATTCACATCACTAAGGTGCGAGGTTACACCTGCACGTAACCTTGATCATGTGTAGGGAAACCCCTTGATCTTGGCATATGCTCCAATTGAGCTAGAATGAGCCAATCGTCTATGTAATTCAACATGCAAATGCCCTGGAGTCTCAACAAAGCCAGAGCCACACATTTCGTGAAATTGCTTAATGTTAAAGCTAGACCAAAGGGAAGAGCCTGATACTGGTGTGCTTCGCCCCCGATAGCAAACCTCAGAAAATTCCTGTGTTGTGGAAGGATGGATATGTGGAAGTATGCATCCTTTATATCTATCGTGACAAACCAGTCCTCTGATCTGATTTGAATCACGATTTGCTTCAAAGTCAACATTTTGAACTTGAGCTTCTTAACTGAATGATTCAGATGACGTGAATCTAATATCAGACGCAACCCCCCCCCCCCCCCCCATCCTTCTTTGGAACAATGAAGATCCAGCTGTAGAGCCCGGACTCTCTCATGGGTGGAGAAACTCGTTCTATGGCTTCCTTGCCCAAGAGTATTTTTACCTCTTGCTCCATTACCAGAGCCTTTTTGGTGTCTAGTAATGTAAGCAGAACCAAGTTGAATCGTGGCAGTCGAGACCCAAACTGGATTCGGTAACCATTTTCTACAGTCTGCAGGACCCATTAAGATACATTTGGCAGAAACTTCCATGCTGCCAGATGATCTTTTAAGGAAACCAGCCACTCAAGGCTGGCCTTTGGTGTACTCTGAGTAGCCACTTCGGTGCCCTGAAGTGAAACGGCAGGGAACAACCGACCGGACTGCTCTATTTACCTCCTCGGAGGGTGCGAGCGTCCCAGTGACGCAATGTCTTGTGGTGGACACCTAGAGAAACGCTTGCCGGAAACTGTTGCGTGCCAAGGCACCATGATTGGCGGGGTTGGCAGAATGGCTTTCTGAGGGCACAGAGAAGGAATGGGAACCTTATACTGAGGTGTACACCACTCCACCCCAGAGGGGGCTTCCCTCAGAAGTCTGACGACACTGGTCAGGACTTCTTTTTAGCTGAAGCCTTCCGTCTTCGGCTTGGGAGGCTTCAGCTGAGAGTTCTGCCCCAACCCCTATGATTTATAAGGAGGGGGAACGAGAAGTAACTCTCTCTTTTTGTTGAGCTCTGTGTGAGGAGCTTGACGGTTGAGAAGAGACCTGAGTCCGGCGAGGGAGGTACCTCTTGAATGCTGCCGTCTGCATTTTAGCCTCCTGAAACCTCTTAATGACCATGTTCATAGCGTCACGAAGAGGCTAGGAGGCGGGAGCGGAGAATCAAAAAGAAAGGCTTTGTCCTTATCTTTTATACTGGACAAATTCAACCAGAGATGCCTCTCTGCAGTCATTAGGGCTGCCATAGACCGGTCGTCTCCTTAGTAGCCCAGAGAGACAAATCCGTGGCCGGACACCGCTCTTTAACCCCCTGAGGTCGACGGTATCGCCGGCGATATCAGCTCGCTTTTTTTTTATTAGTGTAAAAGAAACTCATAAATACTCTGTAGACTTTGATTTTCCATAGGAGTTTCATACATCAATCGATTCTGTTAAATGTGTATTATTTTTGTGTATACTCACAATAAAAACAAAGTGTTGTGCTTTTTGCCAAATAAAGAAAAATAAACACGAAGCGAGTTCTGCCTTCTCTCTGCCAGTGAAGTCCATTCTGAAACGCGTCCGAAAATGAACTAACTCAGCGAATACTCAGTCAAACAGGCATACAGACACACGGGCATGAAGCTTGAATTCTCTTCTTTTAAATGAAGTAATTTATATAAAAAACAAATATTCTCATCTTGTGAAATCTGTATTAAAAGAGAGCGATTCCAGTCGACCTCATTACAGGTGTAATGTGACTCCGCCCACGGAGAGCGCGCGCTATTCAAACGCAAATGGCTGAGGCAATCCTGTGAACGCCCCCATCAGCTCGAGAAAACACACAAGTTTATTTAGATCATTGTTTACACCGTCTTGCAGCGCTCTGAGGAATAATACTAATGGAAAATGTCCCTCAGAAGTGCGGGTATATCGAGGAGCGAGCTGAGGAATACTAGTAAGTTTTTTCCTTCTCACGTGAATTTCTTCACGTGGGTTTCTGTTTATGAATGAATAAACGGCAGAGATGCGCGCTGTTTACCACAGCTGGCAAAGACAGTTTAAATTTAAATCGCGTGTGTGAATGAATGATGATGTTTTAGCAAACTGTATTGCTATACTGAGATGAGTAAAAACGTTACATTCAGACGAAATATGAAAGACAACATTTTGTTTAGTAGATTTGGGTACAGTTTTTTCTGTAGAATATACTGCCACATCAAATAAGCTTTTGTTTAGCAATTTCTATATATAAAATACTATTTTTGTCAAAAATAAAGTCATCAACTAAGATGTTAGCTGTTCCAATGTTGGCTATATTCAAACTAATGAATACATAGATAAAATGTAGGCCTATAATCATTTTTTTTACAAAGAAAGAGTACACTTGAAATATTGTTGAAATTGTAATTATTGTTGTAATTGTAACCGTTTTAATAAAATAGCAAAACATATTTACAAGATAGATGTAAGCAAAATCTTAAATGGTCAATATAAGTCTTCTAAATATATCTTTTGTCCTTGCATGGTGGCTCAGTCAGTGTCACACCTGAGTGAATGGCTCATCATTATGCAGAGTGGGTGGGACATTGTATTCTAAGGTGTAAACCACTCCTTGTTCACGCCCCCCTCGCATATTGGCTTTCCAAGCAAAACCTGTTTTACATCAATTTAAATCAATGTATGGTTTTATGTGAACGATAAAGCAAGACTATTTTCACATAATTTTGAAGAAAAAACTATAGGCGACGACATCCATTAGTCAAAAGTCTTATTGCCACATATTTAGTATGTGTTTTGTGGCCTTATTTCAAAAACTAAAATTTTTTGTTTTTTCGATAACCACGCATAAACATTATTCTCTCAAAAATGAAAACATGTACATACATGTGGCTCACATATTATTGTAGTCCTGTTTGTGCTATATAGAGTGAATTTACACCTTTGCCATTAATATGTTTATAAGCAACTGAAAAAAGCACAAATGTCAGAGCATGTCAGAACACCCCCAGGGCCCAAAAAACCGCTCAGACTCCAGAGGGTTAAGAGAGGAGAGGTGAGAGAATGCGGGCTCAACAGTGGTGAAAGTGACTGGCTTTCCGCGCTCGGCAAAGAAATAGGGACGCTTGGTGTTGCTCGAGACCGTTAGGGTTTGTCCGGCAATGAAGATAGCTAGCTAGCTAGCTAGCTAGATAGATCGCATCGGTGTAGTTAGATAATAGTGGGACTGGGTGTGTAGGAGCGCTGGCCACATGTTCCAGGAGCAGTTTTAAGAGCTGTGTTGCCCAAAGAGACATTGACTACGTTTACATGCAGCCAATAACCCATTCAAAACCGGGATATTAGCAATAACCCGGTCGCGCACGGCCATGTAAACACCGGCAAAAACCCGGATATGCTCATATCCCGGTTTTTAAAAACCCGGATATTATCCCTGGGGTACCCCTTTTCTAACCCGAATATTTGGTCATGTAAACGCGTATCGGCATATCCCCATCAAAAGGAACATTGATTTGTGTTCTGCGCATGTTCTATTCGCAAGGAATCTTGGTCTTTTGAGTAGAGACGGTGCATACAAAAACCCGCGTGCAGTATACCGGAAGTAAACAAGAAGTAGAGGTAAACATGGCGAGACGCAGCACAGCACAGCACCACACCTTTGGAGCGAGGAGGAGAGCGCAAACAAAGGCGATCGCTATCTGCCCCGAACTATTCATTATCCGCGTGCTGCTGCTGTTGTTGTTGCCTTTGGATACAGGAAGAAGAATCGGAAATGACGCACATTGCATCTTAACGTTGTCCGTGCGTCCAGACGCTAACCGTGCGTCGCCGTTTACATCGGGATATTGCCAATTGATTACAAATTCCATGTATACAGGAGTAACTCTCTCTACTCACGCATGTAAACGGGTTATTCTGAATGTTTGAGAAACCCAAATAGTGACCTTTTACCCCACCATAACCCGAATTTTAACAGCTTGTAAACGTAGTCATTGTGATTCCCAAAGAGAAGTGTGCTGCGCAAAGAGGAATAATTAATGCCAGTGCCATTGTGATTAATTGCTGTGACTGCGGGAACGGGAATAACGCGAAAAAGAGCGCGTGCTTTCTCTATGGACAATTTGGCACGACTTATTCCTTTCCCTAGACCCCGGGATGGATAGTCTGGAAATCCAGACCTAAATCTAAAAGATTAATGGTCTGGCGTCGACTAATGACAATCGGCCAGCTCGAGGGGCGGCACCAAGCATGCATTTGAAAATCTTACTGCACGCAATTGGATAACACTACGACCAATCACAACAATAAACCCATACGCTTAGCTACCAGCTGAGCTAACTGGTAGATTATACTCTTACCGTATCCGGTCGGCAAAACAGCAAAAACGTCCTTCTTGCAAAGGAACGATTCGAGCGCCGTCTTCTGTTCCTGTTATAGATAAAAAGCCAAGTCTAACTCGTTCATTGTAGCGGCCAAAGCCGTTTCAAACAACTGGTATTCATCCATAGCCATCTTGCAATGTTTACTAATGACTTCGTCACAGTGCTGTCGTCATCTGTTTAGCTCGCCTCTGGCGGCTGGCCCGCCTATATCAGATAACCCGATGTGATTGGTGCAGCTCAGATCGAGGGGCATATTTAATGAGCATCATTATTCGACACCAGAGTAACTCGCTAAGCAAATTCAACTTGTGCTCTGGATTACCAGGGTACGGGATGGGGTCTTGTTTCCTGGAAACGGGAAAGTGTTTTATATTTTAATTATTTCATGTGTGAGTGTGTATGTTGTAGTTTTGAGTTTTAGAAGTTGTATGGACATTATACTTCGTGTACGCTGGACTGGGGATGTGCTGATTTTCCCACTTAGTAAACTGATTGCTGTTTGATCACGATTTCTATTGTGCCGTGTGGGGCTGAGGAGAACCACTGGAGTGCAGTGTAGTGACGTTTTGGAGTTTCAGCCGTTTGTCCTAGTGGGAGCGTACTGAATAAATGTTTGTTAAACTTCTTTAAATGCTGCTTTACATAATGGCTATATTTTTCTAAATGAACTTGTCAATAAAACGCCTCGGTTACGACTGTAACCTCGGTTCCCTGAAGAGGGAACGATCGTTGCGTCGAGTTTGACGCTATGGGAACGCTTTGCGTGATGATGTCTTGAAGCACATGTAAAATCAGTCCAATGGCGTGGCGGAACGTCAGATGCGGGTGACGTCACGTACCAGGAAACTATAAAGCCTGAATGAAAACAGAGAGCGGCAGCTTCGTAAAGTCTGAAGTAGCAGCTGACAGGCATGAAGGAGATATGGCAAGGTGACGCAACGCTCGTTCCCTCTTCAGGGAACCGAGGTTACAGTCGTAACCGAGGCGTTCCCTTTCAAGGGAACTCGCGTTGCGTCGAGTTTGACGCTATGGGAACGTCTATACCAACGCCACCATAGCTACAAGTGTCTGTCCTGTGTGAAATCATAAAGAGCAGCACTAGGATGACAGGACCTGAGACCCTGGTGTAGAGTCCAGGTCCAAGGAGTAAAACCTGACAAAGGTGTGCAGTGAGGACCAGCCTGCCGCATCACACACGTCCTGGAGAGAAACTCCTGAAATAAGGGCCTTGGAGGCCGCCATACTCCTTGTAGAGTGTGACCGGACAGCCATAGGAGAAGGCTGCCCGGCCGCCTCATAAGCAAGCGAAATAGCCTCAACCACCCACTTGCTCATTCTTTGCTTAGACACTGGAGATCCCTTGGTAGGGGACCCAAAGCACACAAATAATTGATCACTTTTACGCCACAGGGCAGCTCTGTGGACATAAGCATCTAATGCCCGGACTGGGCAAAGCAAATTATTAGTCTCCTGGTCCGCATTCTGAAAGGGAGGAGGACAGAAGGCCTGCAGTATAATAGGTCTGGCCACATTAGTGGGGACCTTGGGGATATAGCCCGGTCTTGGATGCAGAAAAGCTTTCACCATGCCCGGAGCAAACTCCAAGCATGACGGGGCAACCGACAGTGCTTGGAGATCCCCTATCCTCTTAAGAGAGGAAATGGCTAGGAGGAACAGAGCTTTCAAAGTTAAGAACTTCTCGGGAACCTCCTCAATAGGCTCAAAGGGGGCCAGGGAAAGGCCTTGCAGCGCAATGGACAAATCCCATGGTGGCACCCTAGAGCGAACTGCAGGCCTCAGCCTCCAGGTGCCACGAAGGAAACGAGATACCAGAGGGTCCTTCCTCACAGACATTCCACCCAAAGGAATGTGGTAAGCACCTATGGCCGCCACATAAACCTTTAAAGTGGACGGGGTCAGACCTGCAGTGAACCGGTCCTGCAGGAACTCCAGCACTGTACCAACTGGGCAGTTAACTGGGTCCAACCGACGGTCACTACACCAAGAAGTGAATACTCTCCACTTCAGGGCATAAAGTTTCCTCGTGGAGGGAGCTCTGGACTGTAGAATGGTCTCAACAACCTCAGTTGAGAGACCTGACTCTATGAGCTGGGCCCCCTCAGAGGCCAAGCCCACAGGTTCCACAGTTCTGGCCGAGGGTGAAATATCGAGCCCTCTGCCTGGGACAGAAGGTCCCTCCTGACGGGTAGCTCCAGAGGAGGCCCGTCGAGGAGCGACACAAGATCGGGAAACCATACTCTGCCCGGCCAGCGCGGGGCTATAAGAAGCAGGCAAACCCGGTCCCTGCGAACTCTCTCCAGAACTCCCGGGAGCAGAGCAACTGGGGGAAAAGCGTACAGACGTAGCCTCGGCCACGTCTGCACCATAGCATCCAGTCCCAGAGGAGCTGGATGCGTGAGGGAGAACCAAAGTGGACAGTGAGACGTCTCTCGAGACGCAAACAGATCCACTTGCGCTTGGCCAAACTCCCTCCATATCAGCTCCACCACCTCGGGGTGGAGCCTCCATTCCCCGGGCCTCAGCCCCTGTCTCGACAGAGTGTCTGCTCCTATATTCTGGACCCCGGGGATGTAAGCTGCCCTGAGAGACAGCAACTTCCCCTGGGACCACAAGAGGATATGGCGTGCCAGATTGCATAATGGGCGCGAGCGCAAACCCCCTTGGTGATTTATATAGGCGACTACCGAAGTGTTGTCCGTATGTACTAGCACATGGTGTCCCCTGAGATCTGTGATAAAGCTCCTCAGAGCCCGGAAGACAGCTAACCTCTCTAGGCGATTGATATGCCAGGAACGATGATGGTCTTCCCACAGACCTTGAGATGAGCGACCCTCCAGGATCGACCCTCCAGGACCCTGACGTTCCGCCACGCCATTGGACTGATTTTACATGTGCTTCAAGACATCATCACGCAAAGCGTTCCCATAGCGTCAAACTCGACGCAACGCGAGTTCCCTTGAAAGGGAATGATATTTTTCCATGAAGTCCTGTGTGTGATGTACCCTCTGTCCTCCAAAAAATCTGGTTAAACCTCTTTAAAGAAATTGAAAGGTTTACTACAGTATAATGGCTTCTTTCGCATGCTCTTCAATTAAAAAGAGGTGCAATACTCCAGATTTCCCCCCCAAAAACTAATTCAGTTGATAGCTATATGTACAATCTTGAGATGCTGTTTGAGAAGAGTGTTTATATGTGTGTGGTTTCCTACAAGAAAACCACTCCTGACACTACTACTAGGGTGAAGTCAGGTAAAATGTGCCACGGTTTGGTAAATTACTTATAATACCATCAAATTAGCTATGCATGAGATCTAATGATTATTATTATTTTTTAAATAGGATGGGTCTATTGAAATAAATAGATAAATAAATAAATATTATTATTATTATTATTATTATTATTTTATTTATAAAAAAATTAAACAAAGTGTAATTGTTTTAAAATTATAAGAGTTAGAGTATCAGCAGGTTCTGTTAAAATGGGCCAATATAAAAAGAGAACAACACAGGTAGTTTAGGCTGAAATAATTTTTATTACACAGTAAATTGGCACTAGTGTCTTTAGTGTGCCATAGCAACAACACCATAAATGAATTTCAGAAAATATAAAGCTGAACGAATATTTGATAAAACATTTTTAAAAAAATGTCTTTTGTGTGCATGTGTGTATGTATGCTTTTCAAATATGTCAGACATTTTGTTAAAGATTAGGAAATCTTTGACACAAAACAAAACACAAACACTTCAACGTTTCCTGTATACTGTAGGTCTTAACATTGCGATTCGCACCTAGTCAGGGAAGTTAGATCTTTTGCTGCATTCCCTTCAAAGGCAGTCTTTGCAGATATAACCATCTTCATCACAGATGCCATTATCCTCTCCACAGCTCTCGTAGTACCATAAATTGCACTGATAACAGCACACCCAGTCCTCATGGCCTTTGGGTCATTCACATCGCCATACACTCTCTGGCATGCGCAGATATTTGCTACTGTTGTTTTTTGGCTCTATTCCCTTTTTCTTTTCTTTTTTTTTCTTTTTTTTTTTTTTTTGGTAGTAACTTGCTTTACTTATTTGAATGTATGTATGATTATGTAACTCGCATTGCTTGAAATGCGTTACCCCACACTGACCTTATGACATGATTAAATGGAAAAATAACATAAGTTAACTATTTAATAAAATATATCTGCCAGGCCCAACAACATTTGCATATTGAGTGATAGTGTGTTTTTTGTTAAATAACAATAATACTATTAAAATGCATTAATTGAAATTGACCTAAAATATAAATATTAGATGAAAAGCTTTAAAAAAAATTAAAATGTTGCTTGGCAACTATAACTGCAATACAATAAGTTGAAGTAATGAAAGTATTAAACTAAAACTGATATGAAAATTAAAGCTAAAAAGTAATATTTTAAAAAAATTACGACAAATGCATAAAATTTACTAAAACTTTAAGTAAAATTGAAATAAAAAATAAATACAAAAGCAAATTTAAAATATTAATACACTTTACAGTATAATGGTATATAATCCTACTTTAAACTTTGTAGTATTTTTCAGCAACCATATATTCTTTGTTATATCCAAAAAGAGGCAATCAATTCATAATATGTGCCACTCTCTGTGTAGTCCACAGACTGGTACTGACTAATGGAAAAATTCCTGAAGCCCCAAAACAATGGTGCTGACAAGAAGGAAATCTCAACCATAAAATACACTCAGCCTGAGAACAATCAACTGGTGTCTATTCTTGGTATTCAGGGTTAAGATTTACTTACAATGCAACAATCTGGAAGATCCAGTTCTTGGCCAGTTATGCAGACCTTTGTCCATTTGAGTGATTCATCGCCATGACTTCACATTACCGGTTTCCTATTTCAGTTGCACAAATCCTGAAGATCTGCAGAAAAAAAAAAATATGATTAAAATACAATAAAATAAAAATGTCACTAGAGTACACTGAAGCAAACTGAAATACGGCTATAAATGGCTATACATTTCTTGCAGCTATAAATCTCATTCTCTCTTCTCCTGATCAACCACTAGAGGTCGGTAATAATCTATTAAGATACCGAACCTGGAGTTTGGCAAGGGTGAGGCCAGAATTTTTTTCAAAACTCTGATCAGTCATATTAAACAGAATAAAAATAGGGGTGTACAAAAAACAAAAATAGCAATAAATATTAATACTGTTTACAAAATTATTATTTTGTATAGGCTAAATATCAAATTAAATATATTAATACAACAATGCAAATGTTTTCACTTAATTTTAAAATGCATTATAAGATTGTCATGAAGGGATTGTTAAATTCTCACCACTGCCGACACAAGCCTTGCCATTTCAGAGATTCTCTGACCCAGTCACTTGCCATAACAATTTGGCTCTTTTCAAAGTCGTTTAGATCTTTATTCCTGCCCATTTCTCCTGCATCCAACGTGTTGATTTCGAGAAATCATTGTTTGCTTACCATCTAATTGTAACAAGTATAGCCAGTTATGGTTTAGTTTTCACTTTGTTCTGTTCCTGTTCCTAGTTAGTTTCTTTCCTTGGTTGAAAATGAGCTCCACAAACCTGTTTCTGTTCAGATCATTATGGGGCTGTTTACACCTGGCCACTTCATGCGTTTTCTCAGATCGGATTGCTATCCGATCGTGAAAGGTGTAAATGCCCTCCGAAACGCATTCGAGACGGATTTGAATCCGATCGCTCAAACCACTTCAGGAGGTGGTCTGGGCCGCATTCCAGACGAAACTGGACAAGTGTAAATGCATCTGGTTGTTGAAACCACATATGTAAATTGTACTATATGTAATGTTATAGCCAGATATGACGACGCTATGGAACACGCATCACCGCAGTCCTCAGTGAGAAGCTGAGCATCTATTCATTAAGCCAATGTGCAAACTATCGCAAATCAAAGTGAAAGTAAGTAGTAGACGCTTAACACACAATCACCATCGTTAAAAGTAAATACTTAAAAAACGAAATGATCTTACCAGGGCTGTTGCCGCTCTCTCTTATGCGGTCTTTGTTTTTGAAATTTTAGCTGAAGATCAATAAAATGCAACTCATATCTGTTGCTTTCTGTGACGTGCGCTCCATTAAATCTGCATGTAGCGCGGGAATTGAAGATCGGATTTAAATCCGTTTTGCAAAAACACATTTATGTGACCAGGTGTAAATGGAATCGTTTTGATAAATCAGATCCAATCTATCCAATCTGAGAAAACCCATGAAGTGGACAGGTGTAAACAGCCCCTTATGTCTCACTGTGTATTTAAACACTGAGGGGCAGTTTACACAACAAAGAGTTTTCTGCATACAGACGACACCATTGCCGAAACGATCCCCATTCACACTGATCCGTGAAAACGTACTCGGTTACTAACGTAACCTCGGTTCTCTCTAGAAGAGGGAATGAGTACTTGCGTAAGTATCTTACGCTAGGGGAAAACCTATTTTCCTCGAGATATTGAAGCCAAAAATTATCCTTAATTTTGCAATAATGTAAAACGCATTGCAGCAGCATGCAGACATGGGCGAGACAGCTCGCGTGCCCATTGGCTGCTCTGCGGCAACTGCACCAGCCTATCGATAGAGGCCCCTCATGACGTCAGAACCAATGAGGGTGCTTCGCGCCCATTACGTCATGTCCCGCCGAAAGCGGGTGGGGCTAGGGCTATAAATACGGCCCAGAGAGGCTGGTTTGGTCAGTTTTTCATCGCTGAAGCGAATCAGAACATGACGCATGCACGGCAAGATACGCAAGTACTCCTTCCCTCTTCTAGAGAGAACCGAGGTTACGTTAGTAACCAAGTACGTTCTCTTACGAGAGGTCTCTCGTACTTGCGTAAGTATCTTACGCTAGGGGAACACAATGTAAAACGCCGTGCGTGCTTGAGACATAACACTAAAGTCCCAAGGGCAGGTGCCCGGGGCTCATACAGTGCCTAATCACAAGGGACTCACAGAGAATCCGGGAAGAGGGGCTAGAATAGCATCTTTCCTGTAATATGGAGCTCTGGTAAGAGCATGTTATATCAAGTGTTCCACACAGCCAGGGCGAACTCGGCCTGGACTGATAAATATGGGGGACTTACGCACTGCCCACAGAAGTATACAGACGATCAGTGATCGACGCTCTAGCAGTTTCAGCATCCTGAGCCGATAGCATCGGGCGGGCAATACTGAAAAATTAAACCGAGAGCAACCTAGCTTGTAAAGCGGGAACCTCGAGGTTATAAAACCTTATAAATGTAGACGGGGAGGCCCAGCCTGCCGCCATACAGATATCTTGCAAGGCAATCCTACTGGACCAAGCCCACGACGAGGCCATGCCTCTTGTGGAGTGCGCTTTGACACCTATCGGGCATTGCAGGCCCTTGGATGTGTAAGCTAGCGCTATAGCATCAACTATCCATCTGGATAGACTCTGTTTTGATGCAGCTAGTCCCTTAGAACGTCCGCTGAACAAAACAAAGAGCTGCTCCGTCTGTCTGAAAACAGATGAGCGAGACACATAGGCTCTTAACGCCCTGACCGGGCAAAGGAAGCCTGCGTCCCCTTCCTCTTCAGATACCGGCAGGGCCTACAGGGAGATAACCTGTGCCCTAAACGGTGTATTGAGGGATTTAGGAACATATCCGTGCTTTGGTTTGAGTATGACTCTCGAGTCATTAGGCCCAAACTCCATACACGTCGCGCTCACTGAGAGCGCTTGCAAATCCCCTATGCGCTTCACTGAAGCGAGAGCCAGAAGAAACACTGTTTTGAAAGACAAGAGTTTCAGGTTTATTGACTGTATTGGCTCGAATGGGGCACCTTTCATGGCTTCCAGAACCGTGGAAAGGTCCCAAACGGGAACTGAGGGAGGTCTGGGAGGGTTCAGCCTCTTAGCTCCTCTAAGGAAGCGAATGACCAGATCGTTCCTTTCTAATGACTGGCCAAGCGGTGGTTCAGCGAACGCTGCTATGGCCGCCACATAAACTTTGAACGTGGATGGGGTTCTGCCCTTATCCAGAAGCTCTTGTAAAAAGGAGAGAACCTCCGGCACCCCACAGCGTGAGGGTGAAGTGCCACTCGCTGTACACCAGCTAGTGAACACAGACCATTTTGAGGAATAGAGCCGCCTCGTAGATGGAGATCTAGCCTGTGTGATCGTGCTTAACACTCCCGCTGGGAGGTTAACGGGTACCCGTTGATGGCCCACACATGTAGGGACCAAAGCTCCGGGTAAGGATGCCAGATCGAGCCGTTTGCCTGCGAGAGGAGATCCCTCCTCACCGGTATCGGCCACGGGGCGGTACTCGTCAGCTGCATCAGGACTGGAAACCAGACTTGGTTTGTCCAAAAATGGGGCGACGAGTAGCACCGGGCATCCGCTCTCCCTGATTCGCTCTAACACCTGGGGTATGAGCGTGACAGGGGGAACCGCATAGAGCGGGCAGCGGGGCCACGTGAGCCAGCGCATCCCTGCTCTTGGAGAAAAATTCCTGACAATGAGCGTTCTCTTGAGACGCAAATAGGTCTATTTTCGCTCTGCCAAATGTCCTCCATAGCAGTTTGATTGTCTGTGGGTGTAAAGACCATTCTCCTGCCGGAAGATAGTTTCTGGACAGTCTGTCTTGTCCCACATTCAGATGGCCGGGCACATGCGCTGCCCTGAGCGAGCGCAGATTGTGCTGAGCCCAGACCAGAAGGTGTTCCGTCAGCCTGTGAAGGATTCTGGATCTGATACCTCCTTGGTGATTTATATAAGCCACCACTGACATGTTGTCTGAACGGACCAAGACGTGGTGTCTTATCTGGGGACAAAAAGCGCCTCAGCGCGTTGTCGACTGCCATCATTTCCAGGCAGTTTATATGTAGAAGCTTCTCCCGTTCCGACCACTGGCCGAATAACGGTCTGCCCTCGAGCAGCACTCCCCATCCCGAGGTTGAGGCATCCGTAGACACCACCTTCACACTCGAGGAAGTCCCCAGGTTTACTCCTGACCGGTACCAGTCGGTCACTGTCCAAGGTTTCAGAGCTGCGACGCATTTCTGATCGACCTTGAGGCGCGCGAGACCGGAGGTCCAAGCTCTGCACGGCGCGCGCTTTCAACCAATACTGCAGCGGGCGCATGCGAAGCAGACCCAGCTGAAGCACTGAGGATGCTGAAGCCATGAGACCCAGCATCCTTTGAAACTTTTTGAGCGGGACTAAAGCGCTGTGGCGAAAAATCTCTGTCATGCGCTGAATACTTAGTCTGCGCTGCGGCGACAGCTGTGCTGTCATAGACAGCGAGTCCAGATCTGTGCCCAGAAAAGATATTTTCTGACTGGGAGACAGCGAACTCTTCGCCCAATTGACTGTGAGACCTAAATTCTCGAGGTGATCGAGTAATATGGTCCTGTGTTCTATGAGCTCCGACTGTGATCGAGCTAGAACCAGCCAATCATCCAAATAATTCAGCACTCGTATGCCTCGGAGCCTGAGGGGTGCGAGCGCTGCATCCATGCACATCGTGAATGCGCGAGGTGCCAGGGATTGGCCAAATGGCAGGACTGTGTACTGATATGCCTGACCCTCGAAGGCGAATCTCAAAAATCGCCTGTGACGTGACGCTATTTGTATTTGAAAATAAGCGTCTTTCAGATCTATCGACATGAACCAGTCCCCTTGGCAAATTTGCAAGAGGATTTTCTTGGTCGTGAGCATTCGGAACCGTCGTTTCAGAAGTGCTTTGTTTAGTCGTCTTAGATCTAGAATGGGTCTGAGACCCCTGTCTTTTTTGGGTACCAGAAAATATCTGCTGTACATGCCACCTTCGCTCTGAGCTTGTGATAAGGGTTCTATAGCCCCATTGCTCAGTAACTTCGCTATTTCGGCTCGAAGTAGGTGTGCTACTTCCTTTTTCACCATAGTATCAATTCGCGCCGCTTTGCGTTGCGGGCGTCGACCGAACTGTAGCGAATAGCCTCTTTCTATAATGTCTAGCACCCACTTCGAAACCCCGGGTAGCCTTGCCCATGCGTTTGCACGAATGGCTAGGGGTTGAATGCGAAGCGCGCTCTGGTCGCTCAGCGACAGAGGGGCTTCAGTGTGCTGCAACATAAGCGTCGCGCTTATGACATTTGAGGCAGGGGGCGCGCTGATAACAGCGGGCAGATTGCCCGCGCTCGACTCCTCTGCGGTGGTCAACCGAGAGGGGAGGGCTGGGCGAGTCCCGTAAGACCTGTCATGTCTATGTGTGAATGTGGGCGTGGGATAGCGGGCATATTTACAACACTGAGAGCATTGTCCGCCTGAGCAGAGCGAATGCATGTTGGTTTCGTTTTACAGAAACCTTGAGACATGCAGAACGTAGTGTTTGTGGGCAGTGGGCACATTTACCACATTTAATGCGCAATCGATCTGGGTCGATTTCATGTGCGCAAGCCCTGTGTGACGGGCTGTGTTTCTGTGTAGGAATGAGCACTGGGCAGTGGGCATTTTGTCTACACTCATAACACCATCGGCCGTGGCCGGAACACCAGAAAATACACTCTTATGGGATTTATCTGGGTAGCTGTAAAAGCGGCGTTTGTGTGCAGGCAAGCGGGCTGTGTCGCCGACTTGTTTACTGCAGAATACACTGGAACAGTTGCATTTTCTGGAACTGAATGAGCGAGAAGTTGCCATAGAAACAGAGAGCGTCAACATGCTGGCGTTTGTTTGCAGGCGTGCGTGTATTACAATAGGCTCGTCCACTGCAATATTGACATTTCCAGAGAAATGTGTGAGAATGGAGGTAGATCCAGCCGCAGCTGGACTAGGAACACTCTCTTTTCTCCTTTCGCCAGTGACGCACGGAAACCATAGAAACGGTGCTTGGGTGCAGGCGAGCGGGTTGTACAACGCGCTCGTTGGCTGCAAAAATACACATCTGCAGTCGCCTTTTCAGGGAACTGACAGAGCGAGCATTGACGGCATAATTTTATCTGCCGGTAGACCCGGGATCGAACACGGGTCTCTCGCACGATAGCCTGAGAATCTGCCACTGGGCCACAGGGGAAGACACATAGGTGTTTAGTTAGCGCGAGTATTATCAGAGAGCGTCAACATGCTGGCGTTTGTATGCAGGCGTGCGTGCATTACAACAGGCTCGCTCACTGCCGTATTGACATTTCCAGTCGCCTGAACTTCAGAGGGGAATGAGAAATGTATGAGAAATAGAATTCGGCCCGGTCGCAGCGGGACATAAACACTCTTTTCTCCTTTCGCCAGTGACGCACGGGAGCCATAGAAACGGTGTTTGGGTGCAGGCGAGCGGGTTGTACAACGCGCTCGTTGGCTGCAAAATGCACATCTGCAGTCGCCTTTCAGGGAACTGACAGAGCGAAGCATTGGAGGCATAATTTATCTGCCGTTAGACCGGGATTCGAACACCGGTCTCTCGTGCGAAAAACCAAAGATTCCGCCACTGAGCCACAGGGGGGAACACAAAGGCTTTCAGATGCACGAGCATATAAGAGCGTCAACATGTTTTCTTTGGCGTTTGTTTGCAGGCGCTGCAATATTTATATTTCCAGTCGCCTGATCAGGGAACTGAGAAATGTGTGAGAAAATTCAGGTCAGTCCAGCTTCGGCGGGACTATAAACGCTCTTTTCTCCTTTCGCCGGTGAGTGACGCGTGAATGGGGTGCAGGGTATAGCTTTCTTGTACGTAAAGGAAAACTAACCCCGACCGTCCGCTTCCAGCCTCCCCTGTGAACGGCGCAGTTTGCGCGGCTCGAACAGAGGGAGAGAGAAAGCTAGCCCTGTGACCGTCCGCTCCTGACATCCCCTGTGAACGGCGCGGTTTGCGCGGCTCGAACAGAGGGAGAGCAGGTATCATCCTCCAAGCAGGCAAGGCAAGCGGGCGCACCGGCGAGCTTTGCGGGTTGGGGGGGCGGGGGGCGGAGGCGCAGTCTCGGAGAAGGATGCCAGGTGAGTCCGCAGAGTCACCATAGGCAGTAACTAGCTCGCAGTGAGGGCAGTCGCCGTCAGCGAGCGCGAGAGCTGCGCGTCCTCAGGAAAGGGGCGTCTTGAAAAAGATGCCCGGCTCTTTTAGTGCAATGAGAGTGTGTGTCGCGGCGGCGAACACACACATATACAAAACACAGTAGCAGAGAAAAGGATATGTAAAATACTTACGCAAGTACGAGAGACCTCTCGTAAGAGAACGACTAAAAACGCTGTATTCTACTGCAAGGCCATTAGATGGCGATGTAACACTCTATAGACTGCACCCTAATACGCATGTACATGATGTCATCGTCTTCAGAGATTCGCGTTTTTGTTGTTTGTACTGACCGTTTTCAAAAAATTGCACTTTGAAACCCATTTTCTAAAGTTTGGGTTTTCGGGCACCCAAAACGCTGTTGCCGTGTAAATGAAAGGCCAAAGCGCATAAGTTTTACATTTTTAGTTGAAAACGGTATTGTGTAAACAGCCCCTTACTTTACTCAGCTCTTTGTTTGGTCTCATTTATGTGTAGTGGTTGCATTCCCCTGTATTTCTCTGCGATCTCCTGAGTGCTATTAGTTTAAGTGTTAATAAAAGTTTTGCCAAAAAGGAGTGGTCAGTAATTCCAGTCTTACTTCCGTAACATTCATACATAACAGTTCATAAAACTGGGTCAATTAATGCAGTTTGTCTGTTGTTCTTACTACAATGAGTAATGATAAAGGATTGAGCAAGATTTGGTTTACAAACTGTAATGTTGCATCAGTCATTCATGCTAGTGCTCGGCTAACATATGCCCTGTCATTGTTATGGTTAATGATACACTTCCCACATGTGCACCTCAATAAATTAGAAATATACACACAGGCTTGTTGATGGACATTCACTTGTTAATGCTAATTTAGAGGAATTACAGTTGCAATATGTTGCAATGTACGACATACCGAGTAAAAACGTACCGCCCAGATAAATTGTTTGCAGAGAATGAAGGTTCGAGTTGAATAACTAGCTCTTGAATTATGGTAAAATTGAAGCCATCGTTACTGTCTTTATAGTGTGTACAATAGCTGAGGATTTAGGAAGCCTCCGGAACTGAAATTCAGTTTTGGTAACAGATTGGGCCATCTGACCAATTAAAGCAGAGTAGCTCTATTAAGGGCAGGACTTAGAAAGACTGAATCTTTTGAACGAATCGTTTTCTTTCTTTTTTTGTTTTGTTTTTTTGTTTCTTCTTTCGTTTTCAGGCTCTTTGAGGTTAGTTCATTAGGTGCATTAGGTGATGTACTATGTATGTTATTAGAAAATGAAAGTGTTTTTTGACCTTTGATGCATGTAAACCTGTTTTAGGAGACCTCCAAAACAAACCTTTAGGAACCTTTTAAAATAGCATAATAGGGGAACTTTAATATGTGGCAGTGGCACAGTGGCCTTGTTAGGAGATGATCAACGATATTCGCTTTACTCATTTAGTAAGATGTATAAGCTGTTTTCCTCATGGGGACCAAAAACAAGAAGCAAGTAAAAAGAACAAAAACAGAAGGGAGTTTCTTTACAAATTATTTCTTTTTTATTAATGCATTCCAAAAACATTTGTTACATCACACAAACCAATACACAATGTTTTACAGTAACACATCTGCAAGATCATTAGGACGTCAATGATTTTTTTTTTCTATGTGCAGCCGGGTGAGGTATAGTGTGTGTATATGGTGTATTCTGGGTAGCGCTGTCGACTATAGAATTATTGTTTCCTGTTTAACTCCTCCTAACTGACCACTCTCGCAATATTCATAAGTTCCCACCTATTCTTCCCCACTTTTTAACTAAAACAGTCACTTCTCAAATGTGTATTTTAGCAATACCTCTTTATCCAAATTGTGTAAATGCTCCTTATAGTTGTACAGAAAAAAACAGCATGATTACTTCATAAAAGATTGGTTTATACTCGAGACAAAACCACACCTCAATAACTGTGACAAAAATTTGAGGGACTCTTGCACATTGCTTCATGGAATGTAAACTTCCACCTAATGGTCTAGTATTTTGTAAAGGAAATGTACGGGGTTACCATCCAACTTTTATAGAAAATAAAACTGAAAGATATGCCACATGCCACTGCATAAACTTCCACCTAATGGTCTAGTATTTTGTAAAGGAAATGTACGGGGTTACCATCCAACTTTTATAGAAAATAAAACTGAAAGATATGCCACATGCCACTGCATTGTTTTAGCAGAGCCATGTGTGGGCTGAAAAGGGGGGTTTCTCCAGACCCTCACACAGGGTTCAATAAAAGTTTGACCTTCTCTCCAGCTTTTTTCTTGACATTGTACCTGTGATTAAACTATTTTCATAAAAGAAAATATACTCAAAGGGTGTCACCACTTTTATTAGGGTAATACAGTCAGACTGCCCATCCATATAAAGTAATATATAAAATGTGTAGGCCTATAATATAAAATGTGGCTGTCCATCTATGTTATATAATACATCTATTACATAATGTAAAAAATGATCACCCTTTTCTGCCTTTCTTTACATAGACTTGTGGGAGCATGTAGACCTTTTCCTCTATGTTCATATGTCAAAAACAACTGTGGTGAATGTGGTGCTTGTGTGTATACATGATGTAAATTTGGGGTGAACGTGCAGGGAAATACCTCCAGTCAAACCACAACTCTGGGAAACACTACTGTACATTCAGTGATCTCTTCTGAAGCAAGTTATAGGTGTGGTGAGTGCTGGCGTTTCTGAGGAACAAGAAACTTAACACTACAGCTAAGGAGTGGGTGGGTCGGGGGTGTTTCATGCAAAAAAGAGGGTTATTTCAAAACTAACTATTTTCTCAAGAAAATCCAGCTTAGCTTGGTGAAATCGTGCACATTTCAAAGCTGTATTGTCTATCGTTTCACACAATTTAGAGTCAGATCTCAAAGAAGGGCAGTATATGACACAATGGAATCGTGTGAGACGTTGTGCTTTTTACCTTACAAAAGGTTAGACGTAGATGTGACCATAGACAAAGATGTGTCAGTGGACAGCATTACTCACCCAAGGGGCTACTCTTTCCACTTGTTTAAACTGGGGCAGCCCCCCTCCTAAAACCATATTGACGCTGATCACCCACTATGGGACTCTGGTAGATTATTGTTTAAGCCTCTGGGCTATTGTTTTAGTCATAGGGGTGAATGACCTGTACATTTAGAATTTAGAAAATTCTGCCTGATTCTGATAAGCTGATAATTAACATGATGTGGCCGATAACTAATATTATATATTGGTTAACCAGTGATTTTATTTATTTTCTTCTAAATAATTTTAAAAGTACAACACTAAAACTGTAATTAGTTTTAAATGGAACAAATTAATTTAGGCATTACAGAAGTATTAAATACTCAATATCAGTAACACCAATAAAATAAAATAAAACTCTAATATTGACGAATAACTGTTATGGTATATATGAAGAGTTCAGATGCAAAAGCCTCTAAGTGCCATCTGAAATTTTCTTCTAGAATGATAATTTTTATCAAGCTCGTATATTTAAGTTCAGTAATTTCACTTAAATGGAAATGAAAATGACCTATTAATTGTCATTTAAGTGAAATTACTGAACTTAAATATACGAGCTTGATAAAAATTATCATTCTAGAAGAAAATTTCAGATGGCACTTAGAGGCTTTTGCATCTGAACTCTTCATATATATATATATAATCCAACCCTAATAGAAACAAACCAATATTAAAGGGATAGTTCCATCAAAGGGATAAACCATCTCTAGGTCTTACAGAGAATGGCCCGAAAAGATAAAAATATCCAGTGATTGGCAGTTGTTGCCTTGTTGATGGCAGAGATCAGATGAGAATGGCCAGACTGGTTTGAGCTGATAGAAAGGCAAAAGTAACTCAAATAACCACTCGTTACAACCAAGATTTGCAGAAGAGCATCTCTGAATGCACAACATGCTTGAAGCAGATGGACTACAGCAGCAGAAGAACACACCGGGTGCCACTGTCAGCTGAGAACAGAAACCTGAGGCTACAATTCACACAGGCTCACCAGAATTGGACAATAGAAGATAGGAAAAATGTTGCCTGGTCTAATAGGGTCAGAATTTGATGTAAACAGCATGGATTATTTTGCTTTGTATCAATGGTTCAGGCTGCTGGTGGTGGTGTGATGGTGTGGAGGATATTTTCTTGGCACACTTTGGACCCCTTGGTACCAATTGAGTATCGTTTAAATACCACAGCCTACCTGAGTATTGTTTCTGACCATGTCCATCCCTTTATGACCACAGTGTACCCATCTTCTGATGGCTACTTCCAGCAGGATATTGCACTCTGTCACAAAGCTCAAATCATCTCAAACTGGTTTCTTGAGCATGACAAGAAGTTCTCTACACTCAAATGGCCTCCACGGTCACCAGATCTCAATCCATTAGAGCACCTTTGGGATGTAGTGGTGGAATGAGAGATTTGCATCATGGATGGAACTGCGTGATGTTATCATGTCAATATGGACCAAAATTTCTCAGGAATGTTTCCAGCACCTTGCTGAATCTCTGCCACGAATAATTAAGGCAGTTCTGAAATCAAAATAGGATCCAACCCAGTACTAGCAAGGTGTACCTTATACAGTGGCTGATGAGCATATACATATATATATATATATATATATATATATAATATATATATCCCTTAAACGCATATCTCGGGTCTTTAGTGACCTAGGACGTCATTCACAACCCTAGACATCAACCTTCTTAATATTCCACAATCAATTCAATATAAACAATATAACAAGAAGCAAGAAGAAAGTACTGAATGCAATCAAATATTAGTGTCACTGTCACTTGATGGTGGATCTGGTGAAGAAGCTGTCAGCTGTCAGATGTTGAAAAATGATAGTTTTGAGAAAATGTTTGAGATTGTGAATATGAGCCAGATGCTGAATGCTCTGGGAAATGAGCTCTGATGAGGACAGTGATAATGGTATAAAACATCTGCTCAAATCGAACCCTTCCAAGCTCCAAAAGGTAACAAAATATGCTCTATTTTATTCTTCTGGAAAAGTACAAAGTACAACACTAAAACTGTCATTAGTTTTAAATGGAACTAATGAATTTAGGCATTACAGAAGTATTAAATACTCAATATCAGCCAACACCAATACAATTATAATAAAAAAACCTCTAATATTGGTGGATAACTGTTATGGTACAGATATATATAATCCAACCCTAATAGAAACAAACCAATATTAAAGGGATAGTTCACCCAAAAAAGAAATTTCTGTCATCATTTACTCACCCTCAAGTTGTCCAAACAGTTGAGGGTAGCCATTGATTTCCATAGTAAGAAAAAAATACTATTGCATTCAATGGTTACAATTAACTCAATTTAATTTAGGCATGTATACATGGTCAAGACGGTCTGCTGAAGCTCAAACTGAGCATCAGAATGGGGAGGAAAGGTGATTAAAGTGACTTTGAACATGGCATGGTTGTTGGTGTCAGAACATGTACCAATACTGTATATTGGTTATCAGTAATGTAATAAAGGCAAACAATAGCAAAAGCTGTTTTACTTCATTTTAACCTATAAGCATCCTATTTCATAAAAAAAAGAAAAGTGGTGTATGAGGTTGAGACAGGCTGTTACAATAATTACATTTTTAACACAACCACACAACACATTTTTTATTTTTTTTATTAAACACAACCAATCATATCTTTAAAACTAATTCCAACATGTCAGATAAGCTGAGAAGACAACTGTTTCACAGGTATCATACAACATATGCCTCCAAGAAAAAAAAAAAAAAACATTTAGTCATGTTCTAGTTTATAGTATCATGCACACACACAAAATACCCTAGATATTCACACTACATTAATAGAACAGTCCAGGTTTCAGATGTATGGCATTTCACTTGCAAACTAAACAGGAACTGCATGCTCTGTTCATCACATCCTTTGACTTGAAGATGAGGCCACACCACTGACAACCTCAAAATACAGTGCGTAAAAAGAAAGGTTCAATTAAGCATGAAACGGAAAAATCGCATTTTAGTTGTCACAGTTCCCGTACACCGGCATTGCTGACAAGTAACCAAGTTGATCTCCATTGGCCCTTACATCTCGCTGCTGCAAACCCACAAATTACAGAGAATTTCATGATTAAACCACGACTGGAGAGTTCCCCGCTCAAGATTCATTCATGACACATTCAGTGTTCACTTATTTTCTCCTTCTCTGTCTCTCTCTCGTTCTCACTCTGCGTTTCTTTCAACCACAACTCTTGACATTCGTTGCTCTTCTGACTAGGCTGTGTTTACGGAGATCAGTCTGGTGTCATGTTGTGGTAACTACAAACTACTTGTCATTCATGCATTTTGTGTAAGTCCTAGTCATCTTGATAGTTGTTCTTGTTCAAAGTAAACTACCATAGACTTTTATTCAATTTTGTTCCAGTCGTACTAACCTGCCTGATTAGAATTAGATTTTTATGTATTGTGCAAATAAAACGTAATTAAAGAGAATGAAACTAATCACATACACTTTGATTAGGCTTGTCATACGAATATAAATTGAGCTCAATAATAATTTTAATTGCAGCTGGAAGCTGCATGTCTTTATATCTGCTCAGGAAGCTTGTCACGCTGAAAGGGGGCGTACATAAAGGTTTCTGAGAACTGATGACCCACGGCAGACTTGTTTTATTTAGGTTTCATTAGGACCCTTGGAAGGGCAGTATTTACATGTTTAACACATATATGTGGTGGGCATGACTCAGACTTAGAAGATGACAATTTGATCGGTTCCTTCCAGTGTCTTTTATACGGCTCTTGCAAACTGCAATGTTTTAGAAAGTTTTGATCAGTTGAGTCAAACTGGACTCTGTTCTCACTCTGCCACTTCCGAGCATTTTAAACAGTGGCCCACTTTAGTTTAACTTTTGAGGTAGAGATGACCTGCTTATGTGGTCTTCCTTTAAGGTCTGACAGCTAACTGCAAATGCCAAAATGGTAAATATACTATTTAGATAACTACTTGTACTATGAATCTTTGTACATCAACCATCAAAAAAGTGACAACTTTACACTTCTTTATTAGCATTGATCATTCTACGAAGAACCTTTAACATTAATGGAACCTTTCCATGACACTAAAGGTTCTTTATTGTGGAAAAAGGTTATTCAGATTATTACAACTATGGTTCTTTTAAAATCTGTTCACTGAAAGGTTCTTCGGGGAAACCATAATGGTTCTTTGAAACCTTTATTGTAAGGAGTGTTGTAAGGAGTGTATTTTTTTTAATGTAAATGAAAGTAGATTTTTTACATCTACTGAAAAAAAAAGAGTAATTATTGTCTGTGCAAAATTCACTGTTAGTCTATACGTGGACGTTGCCTTAGTGTTTCTGTGCAGTTGCTCATGTGTTCTGAGTGGTGATTTTAGATCCTACATGGTTTCTAGAGTGTTCTGGGTGGTTACTAAGTCAAAACAGTCATTCTTTATTCTCCCTAGATATGACTGTCCTCTTAAAGATGAAATGGAAGTATAGCAACAGATTTTTTCTTCTGTGTAGTGATGTGCATCCACGTGTAATGGATTATCAGAAAAGATAAAAAAGTAGGACGGGCATGGTTCTATCCATGGGATGTTGGTTGGAGTTTGAAATATGGGTGTTGCACTCAAAAGAAGAAGTCTGTTGTTTCACCAGAAGACTGAGATATGACATTTTGATTACAAATAACAAGTTCAAAGATAATGTTAGAAAATAAAACATACACTGATGAGCCAAAACATTATGACCACCAGTCTAATGTGCCGTTGGTCTTCCACGTGCTGCCAAAACTGTGCCAAGCCGCAGAGGCATGTACCTGGTCTGCAGCAATGTTTGTTTACATACACATGAATGGCTAGACCCAGGGTTTCCCAGCAGATCATTGTCCAGAGCATCACTCTCCCTCCATCGGCTTGTAGTCGTCCCACAGTGCATCCTGATATATCACTTCCCCAGGTTAACGGCGCACACATACACAGCTGTCCACGTGATGTAAAAGAAAACGGGACTCATTGAACCAGACGGTTTCTTTCACTGTTCCAAGGTCCAGTTCTGACACTTGCATGCCCATTTGTAGATGCTTTCGATGGTGGACAGGGGTCATCATATGATATGATTGAGTGCGATGTACTGTGTGTTATGACACATTCCTCCAGTAAGCATCATTAAAATTTAGACCTTCTGTTGGCCCACGATATGGTCTCGTGAATATTCATGGTAGCTCCACCCATTGGAACCAAATATTTCAGGAACCGAATATATTGTAACACCTGTTATAACAAAACACACGAATCTCAGTCATCCAAAATCTCAGAAATAACCAGTAGCAGAGTGCAGCCTTACGGAGAGACTCAGGAAGAGGTTGCAACTTTTAGACTTCACCTGGACGTTTCTGAATGGTTAGTGGATAAATTTATGTAGTTGTTGTGGAGTTACATTGATTCACCTCATTGACTTGCATGTACCGTAATGTTTAACTTTTACACAAATTGACAGTTCCCTGAGGTCTTTATAAGACAGCTGTGAAATGTTTTGGTCAAATAGACCCAGTCAAGCCGCCGCGCCAGGCTGCTTCGAGGAGGAGGCCTCAGTTCTTCAACGACGTCCACGAGCATGTAGTGAAGTCGTGGTCTGCACCACAATCGGCGCACGTCTAAAGGGACGTGGCGGAAGCCCACGGCTCTATGCACATGCCTCCCTTCGAGGAGACCAATGCCGTGCATTTGTGCCCGTCTGTTTGTGTCTAGGCACGGATCTCAGCTCCAGGATATATGTTTTGCTGCTGGCTGGTCTACTCAGAACACCTTAGCCAGATTTTACAAGATGGATGTACCGTCTGTGGTGTCTTAAGTGTTTTCGGTGAGTTAAGTTCCTTACTCATTTATTGTGAACTGTTCTAGTTGTACGCTATGCTGTTGACTCTGTGCATATGGCTTCTAGTGTTTAATACAGCTGTTACCGCAAAAGCCGGTGACACTGTGTTTACATTCATGCTTGAGTGCTTATTGTATTGTGTCTGCCCTGGATCAGTGCAAGCCTTCGCTTTCATTGCGTTTGTATATGCAAATTTTGATAGGGTTAGGGATGATGTCTCATTGGTCTAGTTCCGCCTATCAGATGCGAGAACTCCTAGCGGCGCGGCTATTGGCTGACTGTCTGCCTCTTCCGTGGCTGGTGTAACTTGGCCCCGTTTTCCCCGGGCTTATCTTCACTACTCTCACGGCGGGATTTAATTCAGTTCCCGCAGTGTAGCTACGCAATGTAGAGTTACCGCTCTCGAAAGGGAACGTCTCCGGTTACTATCGTAACCTCGGTTCCCTGAGAGGCGGGAACGAGACATTGCCTTAGCCGCCTTGTTCGCTGTTCGATCAGCTGTGCAGCATTCAAACGTGATTCTGACGCAATTGTTGCGCCCCTGCATTTTATACTGCCCGCGAGCCTGTCAGTATTTGCATACTTCGCGACAATTGGCCAGCTGTTCCAAGCTGGCGTTAGCCCATAATATTTCAACAAAAGTGGAGAAGGGAGGAGTTTCCGCAGCATAGCTACGCAATGTCTTCTTCCCGCCTCTCAGGGAACCGAGGTTACGATAGTAACCGGAGACGTTTTTTGGGTTGGTAGATGCACCGGGGACCCGATTATAGCACTTAAACACGGAAAAAGTCCGACTTTCATGATTTGTCCCTTTTAATTTTGACTATAAATGTCTAAGGGATTTCAGTTTTGTTGTCTACAGGTAGCTAAAGAAAAACTATTTAAGCCTTAGCAAGCACTATGAATGAATTCATTTGGAGATCTGTCGAAGCTTGAATATCATCCTTCATTTAATAAAAAAAGGAAAAAAAAAAGAAAAGAAGGATTTGAGCAATTCCAAAGTTAAATATCATTACAACCCTTTCAGGGCATCCAGACAGAAATAAAGAAATACAAATATTATCTAAGCGAGCTTATAAGTTAAGTGTCAGAATAAAAGAAGAGGAAAACAGAAAGTAAAAAGTTTTCTTTTTTTTTTTTTTTACGGTTATGCACCTGGTTAATCATCTATGAGCATTGAGAATCGTTTTGGAGATTAAATAAACATCTTAGAATGTTTGCACCTTAGAAAAGTTTGCTCAAGATTTATATTTGCAGATATATATATATATAAAAAAAACGAACAGTTCAAATGTTCACTACAAGTAATACAGACAATTACGCATGATGTCCGTGCGGTTTCCTTCAGTCATGGTGAGCTCTAGTGTCATCCATTAGCCTTTGCAATCATCTTGCTGACATTTTTAATATCAAGTATTAATAGTAAACTAAAAGTTGGAACCTTACTGGACCACTCTGGGTTTAAATATAGAATTGTTTAGACCACTGCTAACCCCAACTCCTACCCTAATTCCAGAGGACTTTGTTCACTTTTTTCCTGTTTGTTCACACACAATTTTTTTGCACACACACACACACACACACACACACACACACACACACACACACACACACACACACACACACACGCGCACACACACGCACACACACACACTAAACCACATACGCATGATGCAGATGATAGATGATGCAGTCTATTTCAAAGTGACTCAGCTGCATACGGGGTCGTGGTCAAATTCACAAGTGTAGGTATCAATATGTGTGTAGGCATCAATACGTATGTGTTAATGTCCTTGTGCGATCTGTAAACTGTGGCTTTTGATATTAATGTCAAGCCCCTTAACTTACTTTACTGGTGGTCTCTGCTCTCCGGTTGTAGTTACAATGACATTTAAACACATTATGCACACTACCTTCTTGTTTAAACCATAAACGTTTGCTAATCAAGTTATGTGCTGGCAGTGGTTTTGGTAAGGCTAGTCTCAGAACAGTCAGTTTTCCAGGTTGTGTAACCATGTTTAAAAATGTCATGCTTAAAGTTACAGACACAATTCTGTAATGTTATTTATTTATAATCATACTGTATTACAAACAATGATACCTCAAATTATGCAGGTTGCTATTACTTTAGATGTTTGATGATGTGACTTAGGGGTTGGGCTTTTTGTGACTAGGGCCAGTAAGTAAAAAAAAAAAAAAAATAGAACACCCTATCAACAACATAGCAACAAATCCAGAATACATTTGCAACTGCATACCAATGTTCTATCATCAAAGAGTTTTGCACAAGCATCACTCATATTTTCTTTACAAAAAGAGAAAAAAAATGTCGTTTTATTATTTTGTCATTTTAACTAAAATGTAATTTTGGATCTAAATTCCTCAGCTAGCCCAATTTAGATATAGTAGGTTAAAGGGAAGTCTTGTGGTGAACAATGAATCCGTTCAAGTTAATACACACCAAAAAAAATATATTGTGTCGTAGTAATCGTTAATCATAATCTGAAAATGTGCTGCTTCCGCTCTGGAATGGTGTCAGTTTGACGGCTTGGCTTGAATATCCTTAACCCTTCCCCTCCAACCTTCAGTCTGCTATGAGCGAGGGATGGGGAGGAGGTGCACTAAAGTAAAACCCTGCCTTCTATTCAATATTCCATTTCACTTAGATCTATGTCACAATGCTGACGTAACTTCCGGTTTACAGGGACTTTAATCAGACCACCCTCATACAGTTTTTACTGATTAACTCTAAGTTCACTAAGTCATTCAGTATGCATGAAAACGCATAAACCTCTGTAACTGGTGTCCTCATATATTTGTTGGGTAATTATTTAAAAAACATTTACTTAAAAAAAAAGCAACAAAAAAATCTTAAAACATGGAATCCTCTTTGCAAAAAAAAAAAAAAAAAACATAACATAAATTACATCAAATGCAAAATTAAAGACCTATGAAATAAATTCTTGCCCTTGTAACAATTTTTTTGTAGTAACTGGCTGCACTGTTAAAGCTTCCATCACATCATCTTTGTGAGCACCACATAGGTGGTGAATAATATTAGTTGGCCTCATTTCATGTTAAAGGGTTAGTTCACCCAAAAATGAAAATTCTGTCAGTAATTACTCACCCTCATGTTGTTCCAACCGCGTAAGACCTTCGTTCATCTTCGGAACACAAATTAAGATATTTTTGATGAAATCTGAGAGCTGATCATTTCTCCGTAGGCTGCTAGGTGGCCCAAACTTGCTGGCCCAGAAAAGTTATTAAAGAGATCGTTAATATAGTCCAAGTGACTACAGTGGCTCAATCTTAAGTATCAAGCGACGAGAATACTTTTTGTGCGCAAAAACAAACAAAAATAACGACTTTATTCCACTATTCATTTCCTTCTCTCTGGGCCTCGTAAGTGTTTTTGCGCAGCGCGTCTGTGTTACACGTCACCACGTAGGCTCACTATTGGCCGACGCTGGTCATGTGTGTGACGCGCAGCGCAAAAACACTACGCGAACCAACTAGTGGCCCAGAGAGAAGGAAATGAATAGTGGAATAAAGTCGTTATTTTTGTTTGTTTTTGCGCACAAAAAGTATTCTCGTCGCTTGATATACTTAAGATTGAGCCACTGTAGTCACTTGGACTATATTAACGATCTCTTTAATAACTTTTCTGGGCCAGCAAGTTTGGGCCACCTAGCAGCCTACGGAGAAGTGATCAGCTCTCAGATTTCATCAAAAATATCTTAATTTGTGTTCCGAAGATGAACGAAGGTCTTACGCGGTTGGAACAACATGAGGGTGAGTAATTACTGACAGAATTTTCATTTTTGGGTGAACTAACCCTTTAAGAGGACATCGTCTTTAAAATAATCTCCAACCTGGCACTTTTATTGACCCAATTGAGTTTTGTGCCTTTTAGTCCATGTCTTTCAACTTTGAGTCTAACCTATACTGTCAAAGAAAGCAGACAGGGAAAAATATAAAATGTCTGAGGGAAAAGCTCACTATAAAAAGCTTGACATTTGAGCTTTTAATTAATCGTTAAAAGATGTTTATTATTAAACCTTTGTCAAGTACAATTACAGCGAACATTCAGATCTGCTTTGATGCTGCTGCTGTGCCAGAGAGAGCAGTTGTCATGGATCGGTATAAAACAGCTTCACAAACAGTTTGTTCACACAGTAGCCTGTTTCTGTGTTACAATAATCCAAATGATCGCAGAAGTTGGATAAAAGTTTATATTTCGAATATAAACACTGATGTCTACGGTAGAATAAATCACCTTTTGAAAGTAATTTGACGCTTCAGATAAAGATTGTATAAATTACATTGACACCAGTAGGGCGACAAGTGACTCAAGAGATTTGTATTTATTCAAGAGATTTGTTGCGTCATCCAGTAATGAAGGTATGCTGGGTCTCAATTCGCCGACTTATACTACGGCCAGCCCCGGGGTGGGTAATCGGGAGAATCGGGAGAATTCCCGGTGGGCCGCTTCACTTTATGACCGGTAGAGGATTTTTTTTTTTTTTACATTTGTTACGTTAGTTCCTATGCGTTAGTTACATTAGGCTACACACGTTCCGCATTCTGACACCGCAGCGCGCAGCCTCTGCATGGGTTGTACCATGTGAGGAAGTTCTCCCCTCCCTTCCTATAGAGTTGGTTGGGTCCATAGCCCGTCTTTTCCTTCCAAACCGTTTTCTCAGGTAGGCTACCGCGGCAGCGGCACCGCCTACCGATAGCTGGGCCGGCCCTACCGTAACGGTACGCGTCAGGGAGGATGGATGGGAGAAAGAGGCCAGGAGGTATGGAAGCTTGTTTCCGCCACAGAATAAAACATTTTATAAGATAATTGCGACTTTTTATCTCGCAATTCTGACTATTTCTCAAAATTGCGAGATATAAAGTCAGAATTGCGTGAAATAAAGTCGAAATAAAGCCACTACGGCCTAAAAGTATGTAGCCTACTCTTTTTGTGAAGAAAAAGTACGTAGATCCTTTTGAGTGTGTAACAAAATAATACACAAGCTTTGGGAAATAGGCCTACTATCACGTCATACAATTGCGTCTTTAACGGTTGCTCTCTGTCGCATCCTGTTTCAGTAAACTGGCATGTCAATCATCTTGTCACAATTAAAATCCTCCACATTTCATTTAATTTAATTTCCTAATGAATCGGAGAAAAATGCAGTAGCACATTGATCTGCAGTCGAGGGTCTTTCGTGCGGAGACTCTCCTCATATTAATGCATAATGATGCATAAAAGTTAATAGCCAAACATATCTTTATAAAAGTCCACATTGTTATTGCAGATAAAAATATAACACGGATAACATTAGATAAAAAAAAAAAAATGTATCACTTGATTAGTCACTCAAACCTTTCTGAGTCTCACCGTCGGTCACGATACACGTCGGTGTATTTTTTTTAACACTTTTTACTCGTGTTTGTAGTTCCTCCTCCAAAGCGCAATGGGTTGTGGGCAATATTAGCCTATAGAGTGTGCACGGATCCACACCAGAGCCCCATTGTATCGATCTTGGTTGTAGTTCCATTAGAATTCCACTGGAGGTGATCGCGGGCGAGTGCAGACTGAATCAATGGGGCTAGACAGCTAAATTTGTCTCTTTCACCCGATTGCCGTTGAGAAATCTCAGATTTTATTGTAGGTTTTGCTGGATCAACATGGGTTATAGGTCGAAAATTTAATGAACGAGTACTTATGGCCTTTCGATTTCTTACAGGTTGAGTTGTTGTTGCCCATAACACACTAGCATTCTGCTAATGAACGCTGATTGGTCAGTGAAGGACTGATTACGACAAGAGATGCCGCTTGATGGCATCGTGGCATCCAAAGCGGGACCAGAAACAAACAAAACAAAAACTCTTCTAGCACGTGTATTTATCTGTGTCAGCTGTGTTGTCGATGCCTCGAGAGAAAAGAAAGTGCAGAGCGCAAAATCACCAAAGTGACTGAAGGATTGCCGTAAAGCAGTATCTCTGGTCGTACGATGTGTATGACGTCATTGACACTTTAAAATACTTTTTAAAGCAAACAAGTGACTCTAAAAAAGCTAACACCCAGCAATGTGTAATTTCTTTGCATCTCCTTTCGAATACAACATTCAAATTACTAGACAAAAAATTATATCCTGAGAAAAGTGGAATTTGATGGGTATAGCGCCATAGACCTCCATTCATTCTGCACTCGCCTGCAAGCGCCCCCGCATGGACAGAGACGTGTTACTGCAGCCAGTCCAGAAACCGGAAGTAACCAGAGAGTGCCAATTCTCTTCCTATTAGACATTCTCTGTCCACACTTCGAAAATCTACCGGAAATAGAAGACCATCCGGGGACTTTTAACATATTCTTTTCAACATATGCTTTGGGACAGACTTATTCTAATCTCACATACTATTAAGGATGGGTATGGACATTGGGATGCAGGGAAAGTCTTTGAATGAGTCATTGAATCATCCAAACGATTAAAAAACAATACTTAAAAATCAAATATTTGTAATAGACTGCAGAAATTACTACTGTCAGAACCTCTAGTAAATTACATGTTGTTTTGTTTAGTTGTCTATGCAGAAGAATCGTGAGAGAGAAATGATCTCTATAAAAAAAAAAAAAAAACCTGATTCTTAAAAATGCAAGTGATCGAGCCAGCGCCTCCTTGTCATGCAGTAAGCACGCTATAGGCTACTTTAGCTCCCCTCCACACTCCGCATGAACACATATGCACCTAATAATAGGGCACATTTATCTAGGTTAACGTTGGAGTGAGCGGCCATGTAAAGATGCTTCTTGCATGTTTCAAATTAAAAGCCATATTTGAGGTCGTTGGATGATAGGCAAACTTTGGGGTTTCCTGCCCGACATACTGTAATTACCACAAGAACCCGCAGTTAACAGTCTGTCCCTCAATTATAGTTTTTTTTTTTTTTTTTACCAACCGACTAATACAATTTTGGTTGACTAAGACTTTTCTAATCGACTAACGACGATTAGTCGAATAATAGGGGGCAGCCAAATAAACATACATACATAATATGTGTATTTCCTCAAATTCCCATTTCAATAGAAATTACACCTACACAGTATTGCTTCACAAGTAGTGACAAAATATGAAGCCATGGGTCTTTAATGCTTTCCAGTAAATTTTCAATTGTCTCACTTAAAACAGTTGATTGTAAATGAACCCAAGCTGAGCATGAACATGACATAGGCAGACCCCCAGTAGAAACACATCTAAAATATGTAACCTTAGCGGTGGGGATACCCTTCTTTCAAAAAACACATCAGAGAAAGAGAGGAGTAGAGGGTGTCTTCAAGGTGATTTAGGTTCCCTGAGGGGTTTCAGTCATTGTAGTACAGTTTCATTGTGCATCACAATGTTCATGTGGCTCTGAAAACCGTTGCGTACAGTATGCAAAACTTGACATTTATTTCGAAGGGTGGGGGGAGCCAGTCTGGAAATTACTGGACCATTAAAGTTGCAACTGCCAGACGAGCCACTAGCACCACCCCAACCCCAACCACCTACCCACCCACCCACCTAAAACTGTTGGCATCTAGCACTCAAAAATTAGGTCTACATGCACATATTTCACTCATAAAACCCAGCCTAAACACATTTAAAAAGTATATATGGTTTGTGAAAAGTTGCTTTTGGCAAGCTACTTTACAAGCTACTTCTCTCAGTTGTGGTTTCATCAAGTAAGTGTTTCCAGAACCTGAGCGAAACCAGATATAAACCGAAAGTGGACTGTCAAATCTTCATTTCATTATGTTCATTATTAACATAACTGAGCAAAACTAATGTCCATTTGCTCAGAACAGAATAGCCTATGCAGTGAACCCAAAAAGCATATCTACAACAAGAGCTTTAAAACCTTGTTTGCACCAATGCAACTGTGAATAATCAGTACGCAGGTGCTCCTACTGGTGTTGAATGAGTGGGAAGAGAATAAAGTCCCATTCACACTAAGAACGATACCAAGAAGTAAACTATAAACTATAACTATATTAGCATCCGTCCACCCCAATGGATAATAGCGTTCATTATTAAAAGCGCACTGCAAAGTCAGTGGATGGACTGGCTGTCAGTGTTTTTAACTTTGTTTAAAACTTTATTGTTATAGTTCCTGTCCTTGGTGTGAACAGTCCTTAAAGCAATCAAACACTGAAACAGTGATCAGGACTGTCAATTCCTGCATATATTTAAAAAGTATTGAATTTAAATAAGGGCCTCCTGTCATGTGCCACCTGCTACGCCATCGTTTTGCCATTGTCCTTATGACTTATATGTTATTTGACCTGTACTGACAGAAGGGGCGGCGCCAGATAATTTTGAACAAGGATGCTGAGGGGACACTATCATTGACAGGGGGAGCTGAAAATAAGCCTACTAATAATAAATATGAACAAAACAATTTATTTTGTATATATATATATATATATATATATATATATATATATATATATATATATATATATAAATAATAAAGGTTAGCAAAACTTGGTTGCAAAATCTTGCAAAATCGATTTTTAATATTCAGTTATTTTATTCATCACAATTTAATCCAAATTTTTCATTTTATGAAATTAAACAAGCACACATATCAGTCCAATCTTCCCTCAAAGATTTTGCAAATAGACATTGAACACAATTTCAGTCAAGGGCAATAATATATCAAAATCACTCATAGCACTGGGGAAACGTCCTACAGTATCATTCATCCATTATCACTTAGCCTACTATTTACAGTTTCAAATCAGGGCGATGCGGCGGTTGAATCAATGATGCGCTGAACAACCCAACCTTTGCTCTTCGTGTGTTGATGGCCAAAAAAGTCACTGTTTCGGACATCCCCGAAACCACAGTTGTGGTTAGTTATACGTTTTTATTCTCATTTTCAATAGAAACCGGAACTAAATTACAATTTTAAGGTCACTTGGCACAAGGAACCTCTCCTTTTTATGTTATGACATTACAAAAATTCACGTTACGTCACGTATTTAAATTACGCACACATAATGAGTAAAATGCTTTTATTTTATTTTATTTGTTCCTCAAACGCAATTAAATTATTGAGGAGCTGCCGGATTTTAGATCAACTCTGGCCTATGAAAAACTGGTTGTCATCAAGATTGTCACATGTTTTTCGGATGCACATTTTAGACGCATCATCCCTGCGCTCAACAACCAAAACAGACAGCAACAAAACCCAGCGATCAAGAACTAAATCTGATGCCCTGTTTAGTTTTATGAATACGGCTGTAACTCTCAAGCTGAACCCGGAACACGCAATAGACTCTGTTCTAACCGGTTCTAACGGTCGCATACACGTCCATTTTCTCACACAGTGAAAAAACATCGCGGAGCAAAGAGGACATAACAACGTATGACAGACATGACCGAGCAGGTTACTTTTGATACGAAACAAAGTCTCAGCTTTCAAATTATGTAAATTCTATTACGAAATATTAAACAAGAACTGCAACTGTATTAAACAACTGTATGCAAATCAGTTGTTAATTTAAAATTTTAATAGTTGACATGATTCCCTGTAGTTTACAGTAGTTGAGAAATATTTTTTTCTTGAGGAAAAATTAGCATATATCCATGTATATATCCAAATCGAGATTGATTCGCAAGCTTATGAATCTAATCATGAAATTTGTGTCAATAATTCTCAATCCAAGCTCAAAAGTTGTCAGCACAGTCTTCAAGAAAGAAATTGAACTATTCTAGTTCAGTCATTGAAAGCAAACAAAAGTTGCTAAATATTCTAAAGGTTCATAAAAAAGACAACTCTGACTCGTTGTGTCACCTCATTACAAAAAAAAAAGAGGCAAAAGTAGTCTGGTCTGTAACGTGAGCTATATTCACGTCAGGCCAAATTACAATTATGAGAGACAGAAATTAAGTTAAGTCTGACAGAAAAATTATCATTTAACGATGACTCAACTGTGAGCAATTGTGGTTGTGGTTTTTTTCTTCTTCTTTTTTTTCTTCATTTAATTAATTAATAGTGCTGGGCAAAGATTAATCGCATCCAAAATAAAAGTTTGTGTTTGCATAATATATGTGTGTGTACTGTGTATAATTATTTTGTATATATAAATAAATACACACATATGCATGTATATATTTAAGATTTTTTTTTATTTATATATAAATTATTTATATTTATATATAATATAAATTATGTATAAATACATATACAGTATATACATGCAAATATTTCTTAAATAAATACATGCATATGTGTGTATTTATATATACAAAATAATTATACACAGTACACACACATATATTGTGCAAACACAAACTTTTATTTTGGATGCGATTAATCTTTGCCCAGCACTATTAATTAAGTATATTGGCCTTTTCATGTTCTGCATAGATTATAATTCTGACTGTAACCTCTAGGGACCCCATAACACCATTGGAAAGACAGGCCTTTCCTTAGAATGAAGAAAATGCACATTATAATGATAGTTTCCGTTAAAAATTGAAGTATTGCACATCATAAACTGATAAGATCTGCAGCCTCCACTGCAATGACTGATAAGATGATTTTACTTAATTTGCACTCCTTCACTTTCACTTTTTTCTTCTTGGAATTGTTATTATCTTGTGGGTTGAGTTGCTTTTGAACCAATGGCATTAATTTAGAAAAATATGATTGTATCATCAGCGTGGGTACTGGAAGATGCATGTGTGCACTGATATATCTTCAGAGAGGTGAGATGATGATAGAAGAGGGGAGTCTTCAACAGTTTTTTTGTGAGTTTCACTTGTGGCCAGAGCGACAGCTACCTCTGCATCTCACCTTTCCTTTCATGTTAAACTGGCTGTTTTCCATAACATGATATTTTGTGATTATGGTATGGAACATGGGAAGGAGTGGGCATTTGCACCAAAAAAGGGCACGAAAAAGTGTGAAAATTAAGGCAAACCTATCAATCAGTAAAAGTAAACAACGTTTCCACTATTCATTTCTATTCACTTATATTAAGCTTATTAATCTAGTCCTGTTCAACAACTAAAACACAATTGATTGTTTACCTCACTCCCATGACAAATCTTATTAGATTGAAAAAAATGTGGTGTAGGATTTGCTTTGAAACAATTTTTTCACTCAGAAACTGCTAGTTAATTCATAATTATTCATTAAATAATTACAAATAGTAACACATTGAATTAAACATGAAATTTTGAAGTAGAAAGACTAAAATGGTATTTTCATGTAATTTTTTTTTTACAATTTTTATTTGCAACTATAAATATTGTTTACAGTGAGTTGGGCATTAGTTAAAGTATTTTTCATGTCTCTATCGCATATGTTTTAATGTATCAGATACAATATTAAACACAATTTAGAAATATGGAAATCATATTAGCTTCGTTCTATGACAGTATCGCTATTAAGTGAACATAGAAGTTTGAGCAGATGTGCAATTTCTAAAATGAAAACTAATTTATTGTATTACTCTTATAAAATGTTTATTTAATTGGAAATATTATCATTAATCACTTTTCTGAGTTTGACCAAGTCCATATTTCTGCAGCTATCATAAAAGGTTTTGATGGATAAATAAGTCAACAGCACAGATGCACTTGATTTCTAGAAAAAAATATGGTGAAAGAAAGGAAGAAAAAAAAGGAGAAGACCAATCACAGATGTCTGAGGTGCAAGGGGAGGGGCTGGCTTGAGTTTAGAGGTGGCCTTGCTATATCTCACCCACATGTAGGCATCCACTGGTCGATGACACCTCTGGTTGAGGTCGCAATGCGCGGTAATGCGTCTCTGTTGACTTGCTCGCGGCAGGACGCAGCCTCCACCTTGAGCTCATAGGTACGTCTTTGAAAGTTTCTGTGAGTCAGGCTCTTCTTCTTTTCCATCGTTTAGTGTCATCTTGCTGTTTCTCATCTTGTCTGCTGTCTCTCTACATCCTCCCCTCCCCCATCACCAAGTGCCTTGCTTTCTATATCTGGAAAAACATCTTTTGATTACAAAAGCATCCGTGCAAGTGTCTGATTGTGTGTTGAGGTCTTTTCTGACTGCAGGCCCGGAGAGGATGTGTCACTGTGCAGACAGGTTTTCCCCTGTTACTCATGGGCCTCTTTCTCTCGCTGTGTCTTTATGTGGGTCTGACCGATGCACTTGTGCAGTTTTCTAAAGTTATCACCTGCATTTGACTGTCTGTTGTGCAATCTATAGGTGACTTTTTTTGTCGCTCATAGATTTTTGTGGCCTGGGCTAATGTCTGTCATTGGATAATAGTTTTGACATTTGATGTACTGTAGTTTCGTACAATGAAGGGAAGGGTTTGGTTTGGTGATGGGACAGAGCGTAACTTTCGTATCACATTAAGACATTCACGGGCCTGTACGGCAGGTAAGTCAATTGCTCATTGCACTACTGCAGAATTTGCAGTTTTAGATAGACTACATAGCCTTTTCCTCAGTTTCATTCTTCTTATTCTCACGCTCAAATGAGAATTCAACTGCACTAGGGCTTTAGAAGTGGGCGAAGAAAGAATAGGAACTGGTGAGGTATGTGACACTCTTTATTTAGCGTGTAATAGCCGAGCATTAAAATGCAAAACAAATTGGTTTTAGAAATAATTTAGCAAAACCTTAAGAAAGCAAAATAAGTTATTGGTGTATCCATATGCATTTCATTTAGCATTACTAATCGTACTATAGTCATACACATAGAAACAACTTTCTGCACCTCTGACCTGTTTCTTGGCAGTTGCTGTGATCACGATAGTTGTAGAATATACAGTAAATGCAGTAATGCATGAAACAGTTCATGTTTATTCGACTATTTTAGATTTAAAATGTAGAATATGCTTAGCATATCCCATATGCTTTACATACAATACATAACTAGATCATTTTTGCCAAATCGGCTTGGATTATTTGTTTTTTGTGACTTATGAAAAGCAAAAACTTAGTAGCTTTTGGCTATTTGATATTCATTTTTGCATGTTTAAACACTAATTATGACATACTGTTCGCTGCATTTATGGTGTAGCTTTAGTACAGTAATATGACTCACTTATATTACAATACACTAGACTATTAATATTGTAGCTTAAAATGTGACTCATACAAAAAAAAAAAAAAAAAAAAAAGGTACTCACACACACACACACCCAAGCTAATGCTACAAATAAAGTTGCAAAGGACCACAGAAGCCTTCTCTGTTTTTTAGCCGAGCGTATTCACTGTCAAAGGTACCGTTCACCGAAAAAAATTCAATGGTCATTTACTCACACTTGTTTGTCATCCGAAACATTTTGAAAAATGTCTCTGTGATTTGAAAATTCAATGATTTTAGACACCAATGTTCTTTAACGATCCTCTTTTGTGTTCTGCCGAAGAAAACAAAGTCATACAGGTTTGGAACGATGTGAGAGTGAGTAAATGATGACAATTTAAATTTTTGGGTGAACTATCGCTTTAAATAGGCTAATTTGGTTCCAGAACACCTCATCGATAAGAACATGCATTTTGAGGGTGTAAACTCCCATTAGTTAATTTGGACAGTTATGATAAAAGAAGTATCTGCACACACCTGTTTGATAAATGTTTTACAGTATTAATGTTAAGGTTGTTTCGGTTGTTCTTTCATGCTATGTAGTGTGTGTGTGTGTGTGTCTGTGTGTGTGTGTGTCTCACTTTTAGCCAGTTTAGCATCAATTCTAGTAATTAGAACATTAAGCATCGTCATCTCAGAACAATATGTTCCACAATCCGTCACCGTTGCGTCTGCGCTGAGGGGGAGTGATCGTATCAGCAAGTTTTTGCAGGCATTCGGTAATCTTACTTTCTTTTGTACGCAATTTCGAGATCGATGACCAAAAACAGACAATGGATCATAGGAATATCGCCGATTGAGATACTTGCGTCTCGAATCATGTACATCTCAATGATAATATCTAAAAACGGCCATTTTTTAATCCAGAATGGTAATGATATTTGGAGAGTCATTCTTTGCACGCACTTCAAGATCGAGTATTGAAATCGTGTGTCCACTATCTGTGCGATTGTGAGGAATTAGTACACAGCTGCGATGTAGGCCTACTGTAATCAAACGTTCCACCAGACACCACATCACACTGCTACTACAGTAGATGCATATCTAAACCGACCTACTGTATGGCTTTGATACTGTTGTTGTTGATCAAACAAACTTGAACTCTTACGAGTCTCAGCGTACCGGCATTAGTCAGAGTTTCACATTCTGAAGAGGTCTGTGGCTTCATCGCAGTACTTCACAGAATTTCAAAGGTGATGCAAAATTCGAAAGGCCCTTGCACCTTGACATGACCAGACATGCCCGCCTCCGCTCTGTGCCATACCTAGACAATGCAATTCCAGTTCATGGTTGAATGTATTGTGAGATAGAAATGATTAAACATTGCTAGAGTTTCATTTTGTGAATTAGTTTGCCTGCCTGATGCCTGAAAGTAGGTTGAAGGTGTTGTGACGCTGATGAGTTCCGAAAAAAACCAACCCTACTGATTCTTCTGAATATGTCTTTCACAATCTCTGAAATTAAGTGAAATGCAAAGTTTCAAGCTTCGGGCTTATCTGTGTTTCACTCTTTCTTTCGGTCTGTCTGTCTGTCTGTCTGTCTGTAAACCTTAACTATGAAAGATTGATTAATCTTTGGGTGCTTGTAAAATGGCAATGATACTGGTTAGGATTAAACTATTTTCTTGTTTTATACATGACTAGAATTGGGTTGAATAGAGCTGAATAGAGATTGATATGATTTGTACACTCTACCGCGTGCCCTCAAATGAATGGACAAGAATAGCTGTGACAAAACAGTTCATTTGATTTTAGGAAACTAGATAAAAAAAAAAAAAGGGTAATTGATTTTTTTCTTGGCTTGATTTGGACTATCAATGATCTATTTCTCAACCTGACAAGTAAATAAAAAAATCTATAAATAACTAAAAGCCAATAAATAAACTGAGTTTGCATCAGAGAGATAGATGGGTTTGAAAAATAAAATAATAAATCTCATTATCAATTGCACTCATGATCAGATTTACTTAATTATCAATAGAAAATGTAATATTTTAATTTTAAATATTTTTCAGTGTTTTTATTTATTACTATTTGTGACGTGTTTTTTTTTATTGTTTTTTTTGTTTGTTTTTTTTTGCCAGGAAATTCCCATTGAGATATTGCTATCTCATCTCAGACCAGGTCAAGACATTATTTTCTAATAATGTAGCATATTTTGTTATATACAACAACAGATATGCAATTACTTTTTATTTTCATTTCATGAGAGATTATTTTAAGATTTGTAGCTGAGAACCTTTTGTCTGTCTCTCTTTCACATCGACTACGATTCCTTTTGACAAATTTAAACAAGTTTTCCTTGACAAACTTAACCTCTGTTTTTTTTCCCTTCCAAAGGCTGACATGAGATTTTGCAGCTCGACATCAAACCCGATCATCTCACTTCAGCTGCCCCTTTCGCTCTTTGAAGATGATCCGTATTCATAACCCTCACCACGTGCCTTTTCTGCATCAGACGGAGCAGCTCCGTCAGGCAGGGACCCTTTGTGACACACTTCTCACCGCGGAAGGCCTTTCATTTAAAGCCCACGCTCTGATCCTAGCGCTGGCGAGCAAGCGGCTCAAGCGTCAGTTAACAAACCAGCATGGTCGAGGTCCAGGCTACAGCTGCCCAATAGAAAGTGTCTCTCCCCACACACTCAAGCAAATCTTGGACTATGTGTACAGCGAATCGGTGGAGGTGCCCAAAGATGACCTGGAAGAGCTGCTGAGGGGTGCTGAGTACCTGGAAGTGGAGTCTTTGGTGGAACAGTGTCAAGCACAACTAAGTAGTCCAAATTCCCCTACTAAGACAGACACAAAAGTGGCAAAGTCACTCCAAGACGACAAAACATTCAAGCACACCGAGTTGTCCAAAAGAAGCCACTCTACGGATAAAGACAACCTCGGTTGTTCTTTAGAAGAAGAGCGTTCTTCCACCAATAAAGACCACAAGAGGTCGGTCCATGATCCACACAAGAAAAGCTGTTCTCCTGTGTCTTTACAGCCTCTGGTGTTCTCCAGAGAACCCGTCATCTCCTCCAGCACCCCATCTTCGACCCCTCGCTTCTGTTGGCCCCCAGTCAGCCCATCTCGTAGCATGGTGTGTAGAGAAATTATGACCTTCCACTCGCTCCGAGCGTACCCGTACCCCACACCCATGTACCCCTTCCTGCACCGCTCGCTCCAACCACATGTCTCTTCCTCACTTATGGGTTATCCCGGGTTGCTTCACCCCTATCACCCTCTCATACACTCTTCTCAGATGACTCAAGACAGTCCCTTTGTTTCGGGTCCTAAAGGAAAGAACACCTCTATCAGTACAGCTTTAACAGAGTCCGAGTCAGAAAGTCAAGAGAGGTAAGGAACGACTTTCTGAAACGTTAGATGTTGAAACGAAATGAAAATGTTATTGATTTGATCAAATATCCAACCATGTGAAACTGATTTTAAAGAAAGGGAAGTGAATAAGAATAGCTACGGTTCATTTAAGGTAAAAGTTTTTTTTTTTTTTTTTTGTCATATTGATAGTGATTTGTACTATTAATTATATATATTTTTCTATATACACACAAAACATAAAGCCAGATACATAAAGAAATTGATGAATGATTAAATCAATGGATAAACAGATAAATAACTAAAAGCCAATAAATAAAATGAGTTCGTTCACGCAATCTTACCATTTGAACTTATCACTCGTGCTTAATTATCAATAAATATCAATGTACACATTTTTCAAGCAAAACATTTTACAAAAAATTTGGTTTTAAATGGTAAACAATAGATATTGATCACATTAAGATGCTTGCTATCTAATGCAATGATATTCATGTTTAACGGGTGGCTTATAGGGAAAGTTCACCCACAAATTTTAATTCTGTCATCATTTATTCACCCTCATGTAATTATACACCTGTATGACTTTCTTTTTTTTTCTGTGGAACATCATATATATTATCTTTTGATAATATTTTTTGTCCATACAGTGGAAACTGTTTGGATACCAACATCCTTCCAAATATATTTCGTGAAGAAAGTGACCTCTTTTAAGTGTTCAAATACTTTTGGGCTGTCTGTATGTCTGAGCAGTAACAATTCAATAACATTTAAACATTACGAAACTATATATATTGTAAACTTTGACCTTCAGCAGTCCAGTGTCCATAGTTTTTTTTTCCGGGAGAAGTCCAGGGTTATGAGACATCTGGGTATTGTCAGCATGGTGAAAGAAATCTCTTTTTACAACGATATTTTCGGCAGGAAGCCACATTATAGTCAGTTAATTTCAACGGAACACCATAAGTCTGGTAAACACGTTTTTCACCAATGCAACAACACATTTACAGTCATAACCAAAGCAAACACCACAAAATCCAACTTTGCATTACTTTAAAAAAAGGACTGGTTTACTACTATGCAATACTATACTGAAGAAGACCACGATTGCTCGAAATAGACTTTTATCCTGATTGTTTCTAAATTATCTTTATAAAAAAATTGATAGAACTCAAAGTACTCTGAGATTCTTTTTAAACCATATTGAAGTTCACATGCGCACAATTTTTTTTCTTCACCGTCCATAATTATCAAAAATAGTTTTTGTTCAAAATTTTGATGTATTTGCGTTGTATACATCAACAACAGTATTCTATAGCATGTCTATAGTGCTAAGTTGAGAAACAAATTCAATCAAGCATGTCAAACTTTTCACGGGTAGTGTATATGCTCTCTTTCTGTACTTTCCAACAGACACTTTTTCCCCAACCAGCCCCCTGTTCCTCCTACATGAATAGTCTTTCAACGGACTCCATTAAATTGAGGGGAACTAATAACGGCCTCTGGTTCAGTGGCACGGGAATAATAGTTCAATAAAGACAATTATGGATATGAATAATAAATATTGTTATGATTACTTTTATTCGTAATTAGACATGCATGATGTATATAGATATGCTTGTGGTCATAACGATATGTTAGTCGATATTTTAAGTGTTTGAGCCAGGATAAAAGCACAGAAGCATCATGTGCACTAAATACTGGATATGTCGGGGGAGTGTTTTGGAAAACAACACTTACTATCAAGGCTGAAACTGAGGGGAGCCCCCCCAATTATCCCCGACATTAGAAACAGCAAATATGAAAGTCATCTCCACCCTCAGAGCATGATGTTCTATTTCAGGCTCATTTTTAGCCCAAATCTGTTCCACTCCCCAATTCGCCACACACAAAAACAGGTGCCCCATTCAGACAGAGATCTTTATGCTTGTTTTGCTCAATGTGAGTGTAAAATTGAAACTTTTTTTCTTTCTTTTCTATGCATGCACATACATAGAAACAGTACAAACCACCCACTCACCAGTTCATCAAGTTCATGATTAAACAAAAACAAAAATAATGTAAGGCTCTTATAGAATATCACTTCTTATATTTTGAAGAGCTCTATTATTATTTTGGCTCTAAATATTTGAATCGGATATAAAATCAGATGATCTTTTCTTCATACTGTAGATGCACTGCAGGTTGTTTTACTCTGGCAGAGGAAACCATTGTCGACTTGCTTTGTTTCCTGCTACCTGAGCGCAAAACCTTTGTTCTTATACTTTTTGGTCTCGTTTTAGACAGAAGGAGGTGATGTAAGTCTAAATTGATAATTGATATGTCTTAATCGTTTGATTAAACAGATTTGAGATGCATTTGAATGGCACTTTGCCGCCTTGTGTGTCTACATGTGTGAGGCTACAGAGCGCTGTATATCGAGTTTTGTTCATAAATTTCCTCTTCGTATTCTTCACACCTACTCATTTCTTATTATTTTTATACTTGATCAGGTGCATCCTGAGATGCTTTTTAAAGCGTTGAAGGAATATACATATAAGCTGACACTTTACTTGATTAAAAGGTAAAATAAAGTAGTAAAGAAAGTCATACCTGAGCATATTTATATTTGTCTAAGGAACTGCTTACAGCATTTAGATCAAAGGTTTTTTAAGAGCATGTGAAACAAATTCAGGCATGTGTCTTTTAAAACTTTGAACTGGTTTTGCACTTTCTCCTAAATAATAGCACAAATGTGACACACTAAACCTAACAGAGAGCATCAACAGTAACACCTTAAAGCTTGTGGGTTTCTCACTGACCTTTACCTGCTGGTAATAATTAGCTGTGGTCTAGCTAAAGCACTTGAATGTGTTGAAATACATCTCTAGATGATCTCAATGTGCAGGTGTTAGCTGACCAGATCAACAAGTGGTTAAAAAAAACACCAGAGGAAAATGCAGTGACTCGGTTTTTGAAGCTATAAGTTGATGATGAATAAAGTCCTAAAAGATAATGTCACTAGTTATGCATGGAAAATATGGACATCTTTGAATAAGCGTTAACATGACAACATTTTCCACAGGAAGCCAAAGGTTCAAGAGGAGAGGGAGATATGCTGCAGACACTGCGGTAAGCCGGCCCTGGAAAACCCCTGGAGGCCAACCACTGGGTCATCAACCTCAGGTAATATGTTGTGTAAATGCACAAAAATGAATCTGGAATAATTGCATACACTCGTATCTGCACAGAATAAAGAAGGCATATAGATACTCATGCAGAAGCTTGCAGAAACACAAACTGATTTTGATTTTGCCTTGGATGCGTTGACATTGTTCGTAGTTCAGAGGAATGGATGCCCGCAACAGGATGTAAATGTTGTGTATCTCTCAAAGAGCTGAAAGCAATTTAAAGTAGAGATGATGGCCGTTGCCTCCCTTCCTCTGACAGCAGTAAAAGAAAGGATAGACGACAGTGGAAAAAATGACAACGTTTTTTGAAATGTAAAATTCATGCATCTATCAGTTGAACTTGATTCCTATGTAATCTTTCAGCCAGAATTTACCATTTGGTTTTATTTTATTTTACATTCACATGTACAATTATGCATTCAGCAGATGCTTTTATCTAAAGCATCTTACAATAGAAGATCAAAGCTATTCGTCAAAAGGCAAACAATATTTATAGTCAATGCCAGGTTTATGTACTCTTAGAATAAAATTTGTATATAGAACCTTAAAGTGTTTTGTCAGGCACTTCATACTGTATATATAACCTTTTAGATGGTCCCATTATATGATCATTTTATGGATTTAGTTTTAATGAATTATTTCGTTTTATTATTCATTTTTTTTGTTTAATTAAACTTTTTGAATAAATGGATCATAAATATACTTTTTTCAGTAGACAAAAATTTAAATAACATTTAAAACATGAAAGTATTATCCAATCATTTAAAACATTTTTGGTATAAAGCCATCTTTAAAATTAAGTCAGGAACCCTGGGGTTCTATATAGAACATTTTATTCTAAGAGTGGAAAGCTAGACTATGAAACAAGGTAGAGCAGAGGTGAAATGCAAAGTTTGTTATTTTTTAAAAATCTTTATTTACCTATATATGTGACCTGGATCACAAAACCAGCCATAAGTCGCACGGGTATATTTGTGGCAATAGACAACAATACATCCTATAGGTCAAAATTATAGATTTTTCTTTTAAGCCAAAAATTATTAGGATATTAAGTGAAGATCATTTTCCATGAAGATATTTTGTACATTTCCTACCGTAAATATATAAAACATTCATTTTTGTGGGCGATTTTCTCAATGTTTCAATTTTTTTGCACCCTCAGATTCCAGATTTTCAAATAGTTGTATCTTGGCCAAATATTGTCCTATCCTAACAAACCATACATCAATGGAAATGGTTTTATTTATGTCTTTTTTATTCAGCTTTATTTTATTATTATTTATTTTACACACACACACACACACACACACACACATATATATATATATATATATATATATATATATATATATATATATATATATATATATATATATATATATATATATAAAAATAATTTATTTATTTAATTTTTGGGTTTTTTTATCATTCCTATATCTCAAACAGCACAGCATGGCACTAACAATGCCACGGTCATAGGTTTGATCTCCAGGGAATGCATTACTGATAAATTGTGATGTAATGCAAGTCACATTAGACAAAAGTGTCTGTCAGATGCATACATGTAAATAAATGCTAGCATCTAGCATTATAGATGAGTTAAAATGCTACAATGACTTTGTAGAAGACATACAGTGGCCTGAAACGATAGACTTGATTTTGTCCATGGGGAATTGTTAGATGGTTGTGGTTTGCTACTGGCCGATCTCACTTGAGTGACGGGTTGTCCCGCCCTTGCTCCAGTAAACATGTCATCAGAAAAGAGAAGAGATTAAAGGTGCATTATGCAGGATTTTCACTTACTGGAAGTTATTTCAGCACCGGCCGTTCCTCTTCTCCGACCACCTGGGACAGGACGGCTCCCAGCCCCCTGTTCGACGCATCTGTCTGTAATAAAAAAGGGAGATCAAAGTTAGGAGACTGTAAGAGTGGCGCGTCACACAGAGCTCTGTCACTTTGGTTACAGCCTATTGGCACAGCTCCATCCACTGGACCAGATTTGGAGCTTTTTTTTTTTTAAGATCAGTCAGCGGGCCGGTGAGCTCAGAATAATTTGGCACAAACCTCCTATAATATCCCACCAGCCCCAGGAACTGTCTCACCTCCTTTTTGGTCTTGGGATTTGAGCAGGCTGCAATCGCGTCGGTCTTATCAATTTGGGGACGCGCCTGCCCATGTCCCAAGTGGAAGCCCAGATACTGTACCTCCACACTCCCAATTGCACACTTCTTTGAGTTTGCTGTGAGTCCCGCCACCCTCAGCGATCTCAGGACAGTGCGCATTTATTCCAGATGCTGAGATGCAGATGTGTTCCAGCCTGCGGGTAGTCGGGGACCCGGATCCAAGTCCCCGCAGCTCCATGACTGGACACTTATCCTGGAAATGACCTGGGTCCCTGCATCTCCAGCAGACAGGCCCAGGCCTTCCCACCGCCCCGCCGCCAGAAAGTTGGCCAAGAGACTGACAGAGAGAGGGGAGAGGCGAAAAAGACGCGGAGGCTCCGGCCCTCTCGGACACGTCCCCTTGTGTCCCCGGAATCGATCCTCCCGCTCCAGTCTGAGGTCAATAAAGGCTTGGTGTTGTGTCTGGTGGAGACCGGTGAGCGATTTGACCAGCTCCGCAAGTGATATTTGTGCTGGCTGCATGGCGGCGTGCACACTTCTTCGCCCCGGGCTTCGGCACCACTGTAACAATGTTAATAAATAAAAGCGATCTTGCGCATTCAATATACAGTAACAAAGATTTCCAACACATAAAACATGTCCTCAGAGTCTGCAGGCTCTATTTATCCTGTCTCTCCATCAGTTACTGGAGTTAGAGACAGGTGTTAATCATCATGCACTTGTCACCGCTCGTCTTCGCTCTCTCTCCCCATGCAGACTCTGCTTTACTACACAATATTTTTTTTATTGCTGAAGTAAGAGAGTTGAAGTTTCTTCTGCAACCTATTCTCCTGCAATCCAGAATAGCAGCACAGCTTCTTTTTTTTTTAGATGCGCTCTCTACTGGACAGGCGTGAATTTGCATTTCTTTCAGCCTGAAACTTATTCATTTCACTTTTGGTGAAAGGACTTTTACATTTGCCAAAAATAAAACGTAACCTATTTTTAAATATTTTTTTCTAATAAACCTTTTTTTATTTGTGTCATTAAAAACAAACAAGCAAGCCCAGCCCAGGAGAGAAAAAGTAAAGCAAAAGTAACATTACGCATTACTTTACATAAAAAGTAACTAAGTAACACAATTAGTTACTTTTCTAGGGAGTAACGTAATATTTTAACACATTACTTTTAAAAGTAACTTTCCCCAACAATGCAAATAATAAACTTGCTTTTATAATTTTTATTTTTATTTTAATGCATTTATTTATAAAAAAATTCAAATTGATACAGTATTTAGAGTTTTCTGGGGTTTTTTTCTCGTTATCAGACATTAATGCAATTAAGCTCTGCAATAAACCTGTGGTTAATCTGCTAGAACAAATGTGTGAACTTGAAGGGAAATTACTTCATGCATCAGATAAAAAAAAAAAAAAAGATCACATTGACACCTGTTGGTTAAATGTTCATGAAATGAAAAGTTATTACTGAGAAACACTCCTGCAGCACTTGTTTTCAGATGCCGCTTGGCATCTAATGCAATGACATTCATGCATTGTAAGTTACTTAAGTGTCCAAATACTTTTTTAGGGGTGACTGTGTAGTCACAATATTGGTTGTGCTTTGTCCTAGGTCACATAGTGTTCTCTCATTGTACAGAACCAAATTACCCCTTACCTTCTAAACTGGGGTGTAAAGCTGTGTGCGAGAGAAAACTGTGGCTTCTCGTGGTGCATCAGCACAGTCCTGCGGTTGATTGGCTCTGTGCTCCATGGTGGTTTGAATACAGTACCAAAAGAGAAGTGTCGACTTGTTCTTTTTTCATCCAATTTGGGGTTAGAGCTCTTTTTATGTGTCGAGCTTGTGTGCACGTCGGATCATTTTGGGGTGAGAATGATAGTAACACATTTTTATGAGATGTTATCTATAAGAGACTATGCAATCTATACTGTATTTAGTTTATCACATACATGTGGGTAGTTTTAGTTTTAAAATAAATATAAATGCATATTTCTATTAATTAAAAGGTGAAGTGTATATTTTAGGGAATGCAGCTTTTTTGCAATTAACTGAAATTGTCCTGTGGATAAAAAAAACAAAAAAAAAACATTCTAATGTAGTCCCTTATTTATTCGCAATTGCATGTCTAATACTTATTAAAGTAATTTTAGAAGAAAAGCATGTCAACAACCTATACATTAAGTTCTGAAATATAAGATTTTCTTCCATGAACTTCCATGAAAATATTTGTCACAAAACCTAAAAATGTGCTTCACATGACTCTTTCAACCTGACAACATTTGGTTAAGCCAACTCAAATCATTTTAGGGTACCAGCGGCAAAGTTTCCAAAGTGTCCAGATGGGTTTTGGTTTTATTAAAATGCATTCGATAATTTTAGCCGGCAGTTTTAAGAGTGGTTGGGCACATTGTACGATGTCACCTATTCAAACAGCAAACTTGTGCTGTAACGGCGCAAGTTTCTGCAGCAGTTTTATGTTACTGTGCTGCATCCTGGTTTAGTGTTGTGTGAGAGAGTGTGGGGTATGTGGGAATGTGTGGGTGTTTACATATGTGTGAATACAATGTCTGTCATGAGCACGTATGTTTGCTTTAGTTTCACATTACTTTTGTGTTTGCTTTTTTTTCAGCATGCTCTGAAGTGTAAGCTTACACAACCTTGCAAGTGTCCATATGATTGTCATAAACGCTCTCTTAGCGAATATAAAGGCAGAAAGTGTTAACCATGCTTTTTTTTCACACTGTGAGCTTTACAGGGGAGGATGTGGTGTGTGAATGTGTGTGTGTGTGTGTGTGTGTGTGTGTGTGTGTGTGTGTGTGTGTGTGTGTGTGTGTGTGTGTGTGTGTGTGTGTGTGTGTGTGTGTGTGTGTGTGTGTGTGTGTGTGTGTGTGTGTGTGTGTGTGTGTGTGTGTGTATGTGTGTGTGTGGGGACAGGGAGAGCTATAAACTAGGCCGCACACCAAGTTGCCACAGGATGTGTTTATCTAAAATTGGGCCCCTCGGCTGCGCACTACCAAAGCTTAGATGTCACTTTATTTTTGACCATAAATCACTTTTAATCTTGACTTTTTTACATTTGATATAAAATAAACATAAGATTTGTTTATTATTTGAACAGAACTGGATATTTAACAGCTAGAATTTAAAATCATGTTTTGATTTCTTTCCGATGAAGATTCCTTAACAAGCAGTGTCATGTTTTTTTGTCTGACTTGAGGAAAATAATCCAAAATATACACACAAAAAAAACATTTAGTCAAGTCAAGATATTGTTGGTATCTCTCTCAGTCATCATTCGGACAGTTAATACAATTTTTTTTTAATTTTTTTTTTATGTCTAAGCATATTAGCATTAGCTATTATGTATAGTAAGGTCCTCATAGGTTAATTTAAACATGGAAATTAAGAGAAAGTTTTAGTTCACAAAGTTCACAAAAAATGCAGCTAAAACATTTATAAAAAGAAAATAAGCCTGATAGCACAGATGAAAATGCATCTTCTGCATTTTCTGATTTAATACAAACATTTCCTCAACAAATTATATTATCATCACAGCAATTAGAGTGAACTTATTTCACACTTTGACATTTATTAGTTTTTGGTTTGTCCATCTTTTGTTTTAATGACAACAGATTTCGAGCTGCATGAACATTCACGGGTTGAGCATCTTAAACAGAATATAGTTTAAACAAAAACATTTTAAACAGAATTTGAGATTAATAAGAATACTTTTGAATACTGTACAGAAGCCCTGAAATGCCATACATTATTCTTCATACATATTTTTCTTAAGAAAGTTGTACAACATATTTCTCTGGCCAGCTGCAAACCATTTAATCAAACATCGTGCAGACATCTCAGGTCGACTGGAAATGAGATTTACCACATCGATAATGTCGATAATGCTGATAAAGTTGTGGTCTTTTGAAAGTGGTCCAAATGAAAATGTACTTTGTATACAAAGTTAGTGAAACGATCAAGATGCTCAACCTGCGAATGTTCGTGCAGCTCGAGATCTGCTGTCATTCAAGGCTTAGCCTACTAATAAATGTCTAAAAGTGTGAAATTCAGTTCACTCAAATTGCTGTGATAATATCATTTATTATTTTGGTAACACTTTACAATAAGGTCCCATTTGTTAATGTTAGTTAATAAAAAAAAAATAATGAAAAAATTGTTAATGTTAGCTCAAGCCCATTAAATAATATTAACATAACTTTTGATTTTAATAATGTATTAGTAAATGTTGAAATTTACATTAAGATTATCAAATGCTTTAGAAGTATATTTTTCATTGTTTGTTCATTTTAACTAATGTAGTGTAATTATAACAAATGGAACCTTATTTGAATGTTACCCTTATTTTTATATTAAGTCTCCTTTCACTTTCACGCGTGGTTAACTGGTGTTTTAACAGGATGGAACAATCATCTCCAGCAGCACATCAAATTTAAACATATTTGAGCAGATATGAGGGGCCAAAGAGCTGACCAGCGTCAGACCAAAAATAACCCTGCTTTCTCGTCAAGCACTGAAACTGTTTTTGCCTCAGAGACCATGATGATGTGTGGAGAGTTTTAGTCGAATGTTCACTCTTTCTGTCTTAAAAGAACATGCATAGACAACAGGCATATATTTGAACTGAAAACTTACACTACCATTCCTGACCCCAAAAGTTTGGGGTCAGTCCGATTTTTGCTTGTTTGTTTTGAAAGAAATAATACTTTTATTCAGCAAGGATGCCTTAAATTGATCAGAAGTGATAGTAAAGACATTTATAATGTTACAAAACACTTCTGTTTCAAATAAATGTTGTTCTTTTGAACTTTCTATTAAATCAAACAATCCTTGGGGAAAAAGTCACAAGTTTTCAAAAAAAATAAATTAAAAAAATAAGCAGCAACGGTTTTCAACATGAAGAAGAAGAAGAAGAAGAAATGTTTCTTGAGCATCAAATCAGAATATTTGAATGATTTCTGAAGGATCATGTGACACTGAAGACTGGAGTAATGATGCTGAAAATTCAGCTTTAACATCACAGGAATAAATTGTAATAATATTTTACAATATTACTGTTTTTCCTGTGTTTGATCAAATAAATGCAGCCCTGGTGAGCAGAAGAGACTTCTTTCAAAAATATTTTTAAAAATCTAATGACCGCAAACCTTTGAATGTTTAGGTTTTGATTAAGTGCTAAAATGAATTTTAAAAAATGAATCTGCATTCATGCAAAATAAAAACATAATGCGTAAAAAAACGGGTAAATAGACTTTGAAGATTATATGTAAACTGAGCCACATATGACTGTTCAAACCTCTTTGTCTGTGGTTTTCTTCTGAAATGAAACTGCATTAAAAAGATCGTCCACTGATAACAGAGAAGTGTTCTATTTCTAGTCCACTTGTTCACAGTTACTCACCTACTGTTGTTCTGTCATCACCCCGTTGGCAGGTTCGGGGGAGATGGCGTACAGGTGTAAGTTCTGTGGCCGAGGTGGACGGGACAGGCGATCTCTGCGCTCGCTCAGGAGGGGTGTCGGGGGAGAGAAGCCTTACCAGTGCAAACAGTGTAGCAAGAGGTTCAGCCTTAAACACCAGCTGGACACTCATCACCGGGTCCACACAGGTACAACCAACATTTCAACCCATGAGCAGAGCCTTCCTGCAGAGTATTGATCCTGAACATTTTCACTTTCTGAGAAATGGAACATTGTTTTTCACTGTATCAAGATAAGATCTGTAATCTGAATCAGTGCTGTTTTAGTAGCATTGAGTTAGTATTATAACCTTTTATATTTTCTGTTCTTCTAGGTGAAAAACCATTTGAGTGTCGGCTGTGCGGCCAACGTTCCCGTGACTATTCGGCTATGATCAAGCACCTGCGCACTCACGGCGGCGCCACACCGTACCAGTGCACCCTGTGCCTGGAGTTTTGTAGCAGCCTGGCAGCCATGCAGAAACACCTGAAGAATCACTCCACGCAGGACTTCCCTCCAGACTGGAGCCTGAGCAGCACATACCTGTACAACTGCCACACCTGACCATGCAAAAACTGGACATTTGAGTCCAGGGGGTTAACATGTGTAGATATAGAACATTTAATACAGTTTTTTTATGAATCTATTTTCAAGCCATTTTACAAATGTTATAATATATTTAATTTACATACAAGGGACATTTATGCCAATGACGGATGTTTTCTTTGAAGACGTCTAGATGATGTAGATTGTAATTTGCCATTGCTTACTTTCTTTGTGAAATATCAATCATCAAAATAGCATACAAAATACATGTTTATTTATTGAGCTGGTGAAATCTGAAACATTTATCTAAGCACTCACTATGTGATCTATTTACACACTGTATGCAATCTTTTAATAAAAGCATTATGATTAAAACTGAAAGAGTTTGTGGCTTTTTTTAATCCGTGTCTGGAAATATGCAAATTAATCTACATGAAAGCCTATGAAGAAGAGTATGACAGTTGGCCTATATTCTGAATAAATACATGGTTTAGTCTTGAATCTTTTCCAAGCAGCTGATTTGTTGTCAGCCGAGCACTTTTGGGGAATCAATCTGTGTAGCCTATTTATTTCTGTTCCAAAACAATTCGACATGGGAATTTTCCAAGCCCTCCACCTTCCCCATCACCACCTGCTTAAATCTGCTAGGGGATTCTCCCTACTTTCCTCGCGGCAGCTCGCATTCTATTCACTGTATTTATTGCATGTTTCAGCAGAAGCCTTAAAGGGATAGTTCACCAAAATGTTTTCATCATTTACTCACCCTCATGTCATTCCAAACCCGTACAACTTTCTTTCATCTTCGGAACACAAATGAAGATATTTTAATGAAATCTGAGAGCTCTCTGTCCCTCCATAGACAGCTACGCAACTACCACTCTGACACTTCAAAAAGTTCATAAAGAGATCGTAAAACTAATCCATATGAATTGAGCGGATTAGTCCAAATTTTCTGGAGAAACGATCGCTTTATATGATGAACTGATTGAATTTTGGCTTTTATTCACATATAATCATTGATCAGTGAACATAAACAGAAGCTCAACTGAGCTTGACGCATAAGAATGAACCTCATAAGTTATTGCTGAAGCTCAAACTTGCTATGTAACAACACAGAATAAACCTCACTGGTTCTCACACGACAAGAGAGCATGCATGAGCTTCTGTTTACTGCAACTGATGTGTGAGTTGATGAATGATTATATGTGAATAAAAGTCTAAATTCAATCTGTTCATAATATAAAGTTATCATGTCTCTTCAGAAAATTTGGACTAAAAAGCTTGATTCATATGGATTATTTTCAGGTCAAAGTAATAGTTGAGTAGACTGTCAATAGAGGGACAGAAATCTCTGATTTCATAAAAAATATATTCACGTGTGTTCTGAAAATGAACAAAAGTCTTATGGGTTTGCAATGATATGAGGGTGAGTAAATGATGACAGAATTTTCACTATCCCTTTAACTCGTCATCATCAGCAGATCTAGTCTGCCAAGAAAGCCTATGTACATTATCAATAAATACTGTTTAAATTTATTCAGAGTTGTCATGATTGATATGAATGAATGAAATTGTTCTAGCTTTCTGCACTTTTGACAATTACTGTAAAGATAAAACTAAGCATAGCCTACATAAATATTTATATATCCTTGCTGGAATTCAAATACAAAATTTCTCATTTACAACGATTATAACAGATTTTAAAATGAAAAGCTTAGCAAAGTAACAATAAAACTGGCGAAAGTACAGACATTTTTAATGGCCACTGATGGTGAAGGATCCTTAATGGTGTAGTTGTGGCATCAACCAGCAGGGGCAGACAAACAGGTCAAATTAATGCATAGAGCTTGGCTCGGGTAAACCGCGTTCCGCTCGGTTCCGCTCCGTCTCTCGCAGAGTTCAGCGTGGCGCTCGGCTCGAGCCTTTCAAAGTAGTAATTTAGCTGTGAGGGCGGAAAGACGCGTCCGGCGCGTGCGCACTATGTTGTGGATTTAGTTTCAAGCGCTCAACCCAGATAGCACACGTACATCACGGAGACATCTATTTGATGTGCGTGTTTACATCTAGAAGACGTATTTTTTAGAGTGTTTGCTCATCTGCAATACGTCTATAGGACGTTTCCTGCCAGATGTCAAATAGACGTTTAGAAAATGTCTTTAAGATGTAATAATTAAACTGAATGCATGTTAAACTGACATCTTAAAGATGTCTATCAGATGTTAGTAAACAGCAGATGCTTTCCAGATGAAGTGATCTTTAACAGACATCTTGCAGACGTATGTGTGGGAATCTGGGAAGTCACTCGCAAATGCAAAAAATTGGGCTGCACGCGGACAGGGTGTGCGGACGTCCTAAAGCCTCGTTTATACTTTCGCGCTCGCCGTTGTACTATTCTGTGAAACGACAGGGGGCGACTCAGGTAATTGTCCTCTTAACCATCAGGAATCAACGGTGAGAAGAAGAAAGGTCCACACGTGACAATGTTTATTTTAGTACATCACCACCACACTACAAAAAGAATCGTGTAAAATCCAGTAAAACCCTGAGATTATTAGGCTACTTGTGACATTAGAACAAAATGTGGATATAAAAACATGTATGTAGGCTATACAACTAAATTAACGATCTCTTAAATATTTTCTAATTTCACTAAACATTTCATTAAGTTTCGTTGACATTTTATAAAACATGGACCTTTATTTTTATTAAAATGGCTTATGTCTGCTATAGGCTCATTTTGTAAACGTAAGCAACTAATTTAAGACGCACAAACTGGGTGCCGGTTGTTGTATTTTATCTTATAATAATGACAGCAGAACAGACGGGAGCCCCACGCTAGCATCAACTTCACTTGTTTTCTTTATTCTCTCTTCTTCGTTCTTTTTAGCATCCACAGTGAATATGCAATACAGCGCCCTCTACAGGTTAAGCCGTAACTCAATACACAACATATTTCCCCTCTTGTTTAGGAAGCTTACCAGGTAAAATAAAAAATGAATATGCCATCTCTTAAATCACTTAGACCTCGGCTGTAATATAATGCAAACTTAACTGATATAATGCAACTTAAGAGTTTCCTTACACATACTTAACATTAGCATCCTTTTACTAACCCTATAACAGTTATAACATGCAACCTTATGTTGATCACCCTTCTAACAGAAGCGTTAACCTTAAGCGAAATTAAGTAGACAAATTTCACCAGCAAAACAGCATTTCAATTATAGATTTCTTTCAGTCACATTTTCAATCTTTTTTTTCTTTTTCTCATTCCCTCTTAGTTTCCCCCCCAAAGGCCATGAGAAGGATTACTGTACGTAATCACTAAGCCATGCCGGCTTTTTTTTTTCCCTGGCAGACCTCCGCACATCACCGGAGGGTTGTGCAGATCTTGACTCAGGTACTGAAACATCCAGCATTTGTGCGGGTCCCCGCACAGGAACCGGAACAGAACTGTCAATTGTATCTTTTACCCTGTCAGGAACCAGTGAGATATGAGTAGCGTTCCAGGTGCGTCCATCTTCCAGCACATACGCATTTGCACCAGCTCTCCGTACCACCCTGGCAGGTCTATAGAACTTTGACAGTCCTTTCTTGACATGGAAGGGTTTCCGTACTCTTACTAGGCTTCCCTCTTTGATCTTTGGTACTTGTGCACCTCTCCTCACATCTGTGTAAACCTTTGATGCATTTTGTTTAGAGAAGACACGGTTGCGCAGTTGTTTCTCTGTCAGCAGAGTAGCTTTGCTTGCTGGACCGATGTTCACCTTTGTGCGCATTCTCCTGTTGAACATGAGTTCATATGGTGACACTCCTGTTGTACTGTGTGGAGTTGCACGGTATGTGAGCAAGAAATCCTGTACGAATGGTTTCCATGATTTCCTCTCCTGCTCGGCAGTAAGAAGTGTCTCTTTGAGAACGCGGTTCCAGCGTTCAATAGCTCCGTTAGCTTGCGGATAATACAAAGACACTTTCCTGTGCGTAATGTCCCTCACTGTCAGAAATTCTGCGAACTCGCTTGAGGTAAACTGTGTCCCATTATCACTAATGAGTTCTGTGGGATTACCGAAGCGGGCAAACACAGTAGACAGGAAGGTGGTGACAGCCGTGGTTGTAATTGAGTGTGTGAAAGCTACTTCCGGCCACTTTGTATAATAATCAATCAGAGTCACTGCATAGCGGCAGTCCCAGTTCGCTGACTCAAATGGTCCGACGATGTCAATTCCTACTTTCTGCCATGGACCGCCTGGCAGTGAGACTGGCTGAAGTGGGGCAGCGTGCGTCTTAGCGCTTTTATCATTCATTTGGCAGGTCACACATGCACTAATACTGTCCTGCACCCACATGTCCATGCCGGGCCACCAGTATAAGTCGCGCAGCCTCTGCTTGGTGCGCACAATACCCTGGTGAGTTTCATGTGCCAGGTCCACCAGCTGTTTTCTCAGGGCCACCGGCACTAGCCGTCGGTGAGGGCCCCTGTATATTGTCACATCTTGAACTGAGAGTTCATCTCTGGTATTAAAGTAGGGTTTGAGCACTGCAGGTAGAGACTTTGCTGTTTTAGGCCACCCCTTTTTCATCTGTGCCCTGATGGCAGTAAGCTCTGGGCATGCCTCACATGCCACCGCGAATTCCTTCACTGAGAGAGCTTTCAGTTCTGTGTCCAGCAGGGCTACAAGTTCAGGCTCAGTCACTGGTTCTGCGTTCTCTTCTGAGGGTAAAGGCAAACGGGAGAGACAGTCAGCAGCATAGTTGTGTGCTCCTGCACGATACACCACGTCATACGTGAAGCAAAGAAGTCTGGCTGACCACCGGGCAATACGCATTCCTGCGCGCCCAAGTCCTTTTGTGTGTAGCAGTGTGGTCAGAGCCTGATGATCTGTACGCAGTGTAAATCTTGTCCCCCATAAGAACGTCCTCCACTTTTCCGCAGCCCACACACAGGCTAACGCCTCCTTTTCTACAATGGAATATTTACGTTCGGCAGGGGTAAGTGAACGTGAGGCAAAAGCAACTGTACGCTCTGTGTTATCAGGGTGCATTTGTGTCAGTATAGCCCCCAAACCGTAATCCGAAGCGTCTGTAGACACTATTGTAGACAAGCTGGGGTCAAAGACGGCTAGCGCTGAACTGGTTACAATGCGAGTCTTGACCGTGTCAAAGCTTGACTGTGCCGCTGCTGTCCACTGAAATGAGTCATCACGCAGGCAGTCTCGCATGGGCTCCACCAGAGATGCATAGTTTTGCACAAATTTTGCATACCATGCTGTGAGCCCCAGAAATGAGCGCAGTGTAGTGGCGTCGCTAGGCGCTGGAGCAGCTGTTATAGCCTTGAGGTGATCTTTGTCTGGCAGCAAACCCTGGGCTGAGATGGTGTGTCCAAGGAACCGTAAGCTGGTCTGGTTGAAGTGGCATTTTTCATTATTGAGCTGGAGGCCAGCTTCCTTTAGCGCAGCAAGCACCATCTGCAGGTTACGATCATGCTCCTCCTTTCCTGTGCCATAGACTATTACATCATCCAGATAGTTCTGGACCCCCTTGAGATCTTTCAGCACCAGAGACATCATCTTAGAGAACGCACTTGGAGCTGAACACAGTCCATATGGAACCCGACGAAACCTGAACAGCCCTTCATGCGTTATAAATGCCGTCAAATCTCTGCTTTCCTCTGCCAGTAACACCTGATGATAAGCATTTGCTAAATCAATGGTGGAAAACACAGTGGCTCCACGCATTTCAGAGAAGAGATCATCCATATGGGGAAGTGGGTGACTGTCCATCACTACCGCCTTGTTTGGTTCACGTAAGTCCACGCACATTCTCACTGGACCATTTTTTCGTCGTGTGACCACGATGGGTGAAACCCATGGAGATGCATCAATCCTCTCTATCACCTCCATTTCTAACAATCTCTCCAATTCAGCAGAGACAGCTTGTTTAACAGAGAGAGGGAGTCTCCGCAGCTTTTGTTGGACAGGCTGGACATTTTCCCTGACTTTTACACGGTGAAGGAAACCTTTAGCAAGACCTAGCTTCTCCCCAGTCACTAATCCGGCTTTGATCTCTCTGATCTCGGTCACTGGGCCCGCAGGTGAGAGCACGATGTTGTTATTAATAGAAAGTCTCAGTGCCCTGAATAAGTCCATTCCCAGCAGAGCTGTGCCTGTCTTCACGACGTACAGTGTAGCTGGTACTGTAATGGTGGCATACTGCACTGTAGCTGGCAGGCAACCCAGCACTGGAACATCAGCTTTGGTGTAAGTCACTAATCTTTTTTCTGGTTCAGCAAGTGGCACACCACTGAAATACGCTCTGTAGAGATGCTCAGGAATGATTGACACCGCCGATCCCGTATCCACCACTAACTCCACAGTACGGGAAGCTGACTTTGCATTTATGGCTACTGTGCATGTAATTTTTACATCTCGTTGTCCATTTTCATTCGCACCGTATTCATTTCCAGAATAACCACTTCTCCTACTTTGGCCGTGTTTTGTTTGGACTTACATACACGAGCAAAGTGTCCGACCTTATTGCAGTTTCGACATGTTACTTTCCTTGCAGGGCAGTCCTGAGCATTTGCCATGTGAGCTGCTGATCCACATCTAAAACAGCTTTGATCCTGTTTCAGTGCTGCTGAAGGCTCTGCGGAGTAACTGCCTTCTTTGCTCTGGTTCTGAATGTACGTTTCGGTCTTGCCTTCACCACGTGCACTGGAGCATGCGGCTCCGAAGCTAGAGTCTGAGCATGTCCGATAGCTGCTTCCACTTGACACGCCAACTTTACTGCTTTATCCAGAGTGAGATCTGCCTCCGTTTGTACTAAAAGTCTTTCACGTATTCTTACAGAGCTAGCGTGCTCAATAAGTTGGTCCCGTATCATTTCATCTGTATTACCAGCAAACCCGCACGTTGTAGCTAACTCACGTAGCGCGCCAACATACTCAGCTACAGTCTCATGTGGTCTCTGTACTCTTTGTCTAAACTTGTGTCGTTCCACCACGACATTTATTGCTGGACTGAAATGTGCACGCAGTGCATCTACTGCTGAATCATAGGTTGTACCTACGTTCGTGAGTGTATAAAATACACGTTGGCCTTCGGTGCCCAGGCAGTGTAGGAGAATTGCACGCTTCCTTGTGTCGGGCCAGTCATCCCCCTCCGCATGAATAGCGAGCAGGTAATTCCCGAACATTTTCATCCACATATCGAACGGGATAGTGGGTTGTCCACTGCATGGCAGGAACAATGCAGGAAGAGGCACACCGGCAGTCGCCATCCTCGTCGCCAATTTGTTGTATTTTATCTTATAATAATGACAGCAGAACAGACGGGAGCCACACGCTAGCATCAACTTCACTTGTTTTCTTTATTCTCTCTTCTTCGTTCTTTTTAGCATCCACAGTGAATATGCAATACAGCGCCCTCTACAGGTTAAGACGTAACTCAATACACAACACCGGTGCGGTGAGACGTACATGCTCGGCCAGATTGGCTCGAAGTTGTGCATCTTCGGATACGGAGCCGCGCGCCCTTTAAAAAAAAAAAAAAAAAAGCCGTGCACACCGCCAAGCGAAATGGTGTCTTGAAAGTGTGACCTCTTAGTTGGCGACCACAGATCCTTCACCATATAACACCACCTTGATGATTATCATAGCTTACTGCAACTCTGTAGGTCAAGAATAAGCAAACATTTCACAACAATGTTTGTGTGTGTGAAAAATAGATTGATTTATTCTGTTTAAAACAGCATAGAAAAGAATTTCTAGAAAAATACTGTTATGTTTCTAGAAAAATACTAGTTAAATGTTGGTCTCTTTCTCATTATCATATTTATTCTTTCTTTCCTTTTTTTTTTAAAGAGAAATTTAGCACTTTAAATTTAATTTAGGTCACTATAGTCATGGGAAGGATTGTTACCAATTATTACATATTTCATGAAAATCGTGTATGGCAGACTCAGATTTTTAGCTTCAAATGGATCCAGCGTCGGAGATCAAAAATGTAAGGCGTCAAAAATATTCAGTAAAGAATTCTGTAAAATTATTCAGTGAGACTGGATCAATAATGCCATTCTTTTTATGAGTGTTTTTCTTTTGCTGAGATTTTAAAAAGGCATCCACTTACCGAATAGCCTATGTTGTAGGCCTACATGCAAATTCGGTAAGTGGACGCCTGTTTTAAAAAAAAAAAAGCAGCACACACTCTCATAAAAATAATTGCATTATTGATTCAGTCTCACTGATTAAATTTTACAGAATTCTTTACTGAATATTTTTGAAGCCTAAAAAGAAAATATGTGACCCTGGATCACAAAACCAGTCTTATGTTGCATGGGTATATTTGTGGCAATAGCCAACAAAACATTGTATGGGTCAAAATGATAGATTTTTCTTTTATGCCAAAAATCATTAGGATATTAAGTAAAGATCATGTTCCATGAAGATATTTTGTAAATTTCCCACCTTAAATATATAAAACATTTATTTTTGTGAATGGATGCAGCACTATCGCCAATAGAAATGGACAACTTTAAAGGCGATTTTCTCAATATTTCGATTTTTCTGTACCCTCAGATTCCAGATTTTCAAATAGTTGTATCTCGGCCAAATATTGTCCTATCCTAACAAACCATACATCAATGGAAATATTATGTATTCAGCTTTCAGATGATGTATAAATCTCAATAAAAAAATTTAAAAACCCATAAGACTGGTTTTGTGGTCCAGGGTCACATATATGGGAACATTCCAGAAGCTGGACTACTAAGAAATGTTGCATAGCCTACACGCAATGTAATAGGCTAATGTCCCCAGCAAACACAGAACGTTCCCACTTGATGTTTTTTTAACCAAATAAGAACGTTCAAGAAACGAGGAAAGTACAACGAACCAAAATCGAACATTCCCAGAACATCCTGGAACCGAAAAGTGTTAGCTACCATAATGCCAACAGGGAACGTTCTTAGGACATTCTGGCAAGGTTCTCTCAAAAGTATGAGCAAAAAATATATATATTTTAAAGTTATCTGGTCTTTTATAACACCAAAACATGAGCACAAAATAATGGTATTTGGCATATATAGCCTGCATCAATTATGGAATTTTTTTTTTTTTTTTTTTTTTTTTGATGGTTCAGGAGAACACTCAAAAGCCATTCCCTTAACTTTTAACACTTGATTGAAACAAAATGATTTGTTTAAAAAAAGGATTAGCTCAGAAAATTCGGAGATACCCGTTGTAATTAGATGTTCTAACTAAGAGTCTAAGACAGTGGCGGTTCTAGGGGGGTGGCCGGGGGGGCCCCCGTGTCACCAAGCTTGGCCCCCCCTCTGGCCCCCCTAAATTTGGAATCGTAAAATCACACCAAACAACTGCGCATTTTATCAGTTGCGGCGCCTTCATCTATATAGGCTACACTGCAGCACGACGTATATTCACATCAAATGTTAACGCAGAGGAACGTATTTGCATTTGCTTTAAAGCCTTGCCGGTTAAACATGTCATTCGCTGCTGATGCGCTGTTCAAACATGCGCTGTTCAAACATGCGCTTTACTGAGCGCGTACACTCGACGCGCACATGCACTAAAAGCCTGTTACTGGACTAAGTTATCTTTTGAGTCTTATATTGCGCTAATACTGTCAAATACAGACAATGTTTACACAAACAAAGTTGGTTATGTCTAAAGTGAAAGCAAACAGAGAAAATTAATTAAAATCTGCTTGTCATATGCGTGTATATTAGACGCGTCGCGTGCAGTTCTTAAAGAGACAGTAGCCCTAATAATAAACATGCTGCCGCTTGTCCTTAAAGGGATAGTTTACTTTGAAATTAATTTTTGGTATGTTTTAGCTTACCTCAAGGGCATCCAAGATGTAGGTGTCTTTTTTCACGCAGTAGTTTCAATTTTTATATTTTTAGGTCAAACCGTTCTTGTCTGTCAGTCATATAATGCAGGTCTATGGTCATTATCTCAAAACACAAGCACAGAGTCCAAATTAAAACAATTCCCCGTCGTCCAAATTAAACAATTCCCCATCGTAAGTAGGCCTACACATTGATGGCCTAAGACACGAAACGAGCGGTTTGTGTGAGAAAACGAACAGTATTTATATCGTTTTTACCTTTTATACGCAGCCATGTCGAAGTGATCTGATCTGACGTGTACGCAGACTGGTGCATAGATATATACACTAGATGTCGCCTTTAAGACATTCGTTCCAATGAACTGCCGTAGACAAGGCGACATCTAGTGTGTATATATCTATGCACCAGTCTGCGTACACGTCAGATCAGATCACTTCGACATGGCTGCGTATAAAAGGTAAAAACGATATAAATACTGTTCGTTTTCTCACACAAACCGCTCGTTTGGTGTCTTAGGCCATCAATGTGTACTTACGATGGGGAATTGTTTAATTTGGACGACGGGGAATTGTTTTAATTTGGACTCTGTGCTTGTGTTTTGAGACCGTGACCATAAACCTGCATTATATGACTGACAGATAAGAACGGTTTGACCTAAAAATATCAAAATTGAAACTACTGCGGAAACAAAGACATCTACATCTTGGATGCCCTTGAGGTAAGCTAAAACATACCAAAAATGAATTTCAAAGTGAACTACCCCATTGACTTCCATACATAGTAGGAAAAAAATATACTATGGAAGTCACAGGGGTACATCAACTGTTTGGTTACTCACATTCTTTCAAATAACGTTTATTTTCAACAGAAGAAAGAAACTTATTCAGGTTTAAAACAACTTAAGAGAGTAAATTATGACTTTTTGGGGGGAGAACTATCCCTTTAATGTTAATAAAACAACAAAACACACAGAGGAAATCATTCACTGCTCTTGACTGAGAACTTTAAGTCTGTTGTGTTTTATTTTCATATTTGTTCATTTAATTACTTTCTTCAATTCTACTGTTAAATACACCTATAGCTGAAAAAATAAAGCACTGTTTATTTCATTTGTATATTAAGTTGTGTATGTGTAATATGTATCTCTGTTCTTAATTTTTAATAACAAAGAAAAGTGACAAATTTTTATCTTCGCCACTTTGGCCTAAATGTCTGCCATTCTTTTTTATTTTATATTTTGTTACCTATATTTTGTTACCTATAAGGCTTTGCTTTTAAAATAGGGACATTAGTTTGGCTGTAATGCTCAGTCACATGCAAAATAGTAAAACCAACATGAAAAAAGAATCGTGATAAAATCGTGATTTTCCTGAAAAAATAAATAAAATTGTGATATGATATTATTGCCATATCGCCCACCCCAGATGTAAAAAAGTGCCTAGATGTGCTTAGATGCTAAAAATGTGTTATTATTGATCATTATCTCACACTACAATTAAACATAATGAAACAATTGAAATTGTTTTATTAGCTTAGCTAATATAATTTATTAGCTTTTTCTAGAGATTGCAGTCATGCATGACATGGTGAAAAATGACTTGAAATAATACTGAAAATAGGTTAAGATGAATGTTAAAGGTGTGCCCCCTAAAAGCACAAGTGGCCCCTGCCTGGCCCCCCCAGTTACTGTGGTCTAGAACCGCCACTGGTCTAAGAGGACGTCATTTCGACATGAAAACCATCCATAAAGTGGATAGTTACTATCGCAGTCAAAACAACTAGAGAATGTTGTGATAGTGAAAGTACATGCTCCTGGTGGTTTCACGATTTCGTCTTCTTTACCCCCCAATTTCCAGTTCACACTCTCTTTGAGAGATTCCTGAAGCTCCAGTCCGACTTGCAAAGTCTGTAGGTGAAGCAGCGCATCTTGCGGAAGAGGCACCGGATATATGCTGTGGAACCGTCTCAGGTCGACTCGGAACGCCCCTTTCTCCAATGTCATGCACGGCTCAAAGCTGGCTCCCCATTCGATCTCCGTCTCGATATAGGACGTCTTTGCTTGGCACACCTTTCCTGTCAAAACAAAGTTGTCAAACGATCTGAGAAAGCATTGCGTCTTATTAAAGTGACACTCTAACGTAACGTTAACCTTGACCACAAGATGGCACTATAATGTAATAAATCACTTATTGACTGAGCTGTGACTCCACTTCAGTAGATTAGATTTTATTTGGGTGAGAATATCGTATGAGAATATCATGAAAGCATGCCCAGATTATTTTATTTTATTCATTTATTAATTCGAAATCATGAAATCATTCAATTTTAAGTTACAACCACTATGCCATGTAATGAGTGAGTATAGGAACGAGTGAGAGTTAACAGATGAAATAAGTAAAAATTTGACATTTATTAATACAGTTGAACTATACTCCACAGTGATGAATCCTAAAACAATCTATAAGCTGCATTGGCATAGCAATACCAGTGTTTCTCAGAGGATTTTTGGTAAAACTGTGGTGGGTGGACCTCGGTCCTTCTAGGGGGGGTTGGGGGCATGCCCCCCGTAAGAAAATGTTGTGCATTTTAATGTTAAATTCATCAATATGGTGCACTTTGAGAGTTCAAAATTAAAAGCTCCAACCCATATTCAGTGTGCAAATTAAACAAAGAAAAATTCAAACCTCTTTTAGTTACAGTGTCTATTTACATTACACCTACTACATAATAATAGTTAACTATTAATCCAATGACAGTAATAGCCATATTTTGTAAAACAAATGCACTAAAAAATAAAGGAAACTTTCATAATTTTGTACTATAGGCTACTTGAAAGAGATAAGCATATGATCTTTTATTTTGATGCAAACTGCATCAAGCTTTTATTTTGGGAGGAAACATGGTTTACGAACGCCTCTCATTAAATTTTCTAGTGAATTGCGGTAATCGTCAACTATGCAGATCTGGGAATAATCTATAATAACTGGGTTATGGGTTCCTACACGTGACATAGCCTAAGTGTTTTGAAAGTAGTTCTGCTTACCGCAGGCTCTACACTTTCTCCTGATCGTCCTCACTATCATCATCTGCCACAGGAGCTGTCAGAAAACATAATATATTTGACACATTTTACAGTGTCTGCTTTAAGGGCCTGTTTCTATTTTTTCACGCTATTTCTCTGCACATTCCTTGCGTTTCTTCTCCATCTCGCTGACTATTTTGACAGACACACACTGACACTGCTGCACGCTCGCTCACTCGTTTAAAGTTGTGATTGGGCCAGCCCAGTGTCAATCAAGAAAAGAACCAATGGGCCGCTGATCTACGTGTTTCATGGGCTGGTCTGTCAGAAAAAGAAAAAGAAACTAACGCTGACTTTTTTTAACCAATGCATTACACCGGCACAAACCCAGCGCCGCCAATTAAGCAAAACAAAACAAAACGAATGGGCCTTCGATGTACAAATTTTATGGGCCATTAAAAAAAAAAAATATATATATATAGATGCGAGCAGCGATTGCGGGCCCAAGCCGGTGGCACCGCCACCCTGGTGCCTTTAGTTACACTAAAGGCACCGGGGTGGCGGTGTCACCGGCTTGGGCCCTCCATCGCTGCTCGCAGCTATATATAAATATATATATATATATATATATATATATATATATATATATATATAAATGTAACAAACAAAAAAATATATATATCAGACAAGTAATATTCTCTGTCTTGTCACTTAAAAATAAAAAATTATATATATATATATATATATATGTAATGAAGATGAAGTTCCGGTGAAATATGTTCACAATCCCCTATGATGTCTTCATGTCCTATGTATGTATTCTGAGTGGCAGTTTCTAGATGATGAGGTTATGATCCATGATAGCATTGGAAATAATTAGCCAAAATGTAGGCCTACAGTATGAGCCCTTTACCGTGTTAAAGTGATATAAAGCCATAGGATAGCTTTAATATTTTTTTGTGACTGGGTATGTTTAGGCATAAAATAATATATAAAAAAATAAAAATCTAACTTATTTAAAAAACACAAGGCTTAAGGCATTTATTTTCATTTAATATCGATATATGCAGAGTTGACAGAAAAATGTGACACACGCCGTAGCAGATTAACACAACAAAGAGCTAAAGCCCCTGCAGTCCGGGTACAGGACCTGGTTGAAACACTCATGCATCTAGCTGGCAGAGTGCCAAAACTGACGCGGGGATAATATATCACAGGGAGTGTTAATAATGAAGCAACAAGGGTATATTGCTGCCCACGGGCATTCATAACAATGTCCACGGCGAGGAGCGAGCAGAACAGAGTGATTATTTTTTAGTTCTTTAGTTCATTCTTACTTCCATATGAATTAATTGAAAACGCTCGCTCTGATTCACTTCGCTCTGCTTTTCTTTACAGTAAAACACTGTTCTCAAGGATTCATCCAACCCTGTTTAAAAATAATCCAATACTGCCCTCTTTTGGAAATACTATATATTCAATCGGTAGTATTATTTTATACAGAAATAAATTATTTATAATTGAGATGAGAATAAAGTTAGTGTTAATTAAAATTGTAAGGAAAACAAATATATTGATCTGAAATCTACTATAATTTGCTACAAATAGGTTGACTATTTTATTATTATATTTTATTACGGCTATAATGAACCGGCTGCGATGTCAAGATTGCAATGCTGGAATGCACAGTGTGTGTGTGTGTGTGTGTGTGTGTGTGTGTGTGTGTGTGTGTGTGTGTGTGTGTGTGTGTGTGTGTGTGTGTGTGTGTGTGTGTGTGTGTGTGTGTGTGTGTGTGTGTGTGTGTGTGTGTGTGAGGTGCGGGCGATCGAACAGTGGAAACATAAAAACATAGGCTACTCCGTCATTTTGTTCATATAGGACATCATTTAAACTGCAATGTGTTTACTTATATTTATGTACACTCGCAATAAAACACAACATTGTGCTTTTGTAAAAAAACATTCAAGCAATCCCACCCCCGAAATGGCGCTATTTTTAAAATGAAACTAAAATGCTCACGGCTGCACGGGCATTCATAATGGTGCGCGTCCACGGCGAGGAACGAGCTGAGAAGAGCGAACGTTTTTTAGTTCATTCCTACTTCCATAGGAATTCATTGAAAACGCTCGCTCTGCTCCGCACCATTATCAATGTCCGTGCGGACGAACATATTTTACTTTCTTTTTAAGTTAGCAATTCAAAAGCCCCCAGCGGTGTCACACGTTGATTAACCGTTGGTAAAATATTCTCACCGTCACATACCTAGTATATTTTTATATAGATACAACAGGCCTACCTGATTTTGAACACAAGAGGGCAGTATAGCCCTATGTATGACTTGTTTTTTTTCCCACTATTATTGTTTTAAAACTTAGAATAAAATTAGAATAAAATTATTTTTTAAATAAGAATAAAATGGGTTTAGTTGTGATATTTGTATAATTTTATATAGAAATAAATGGTGTATAATTACATTTTTAGAAGATATGAGGCTTTTAGTGTTTCCTTTTTTGACATTACTTTAATCCCTTGCCATAGCAAAATATTATTATCTGTTCACAATTTAGCATCTTTAATGTATTTTCATCATGTTGAAAAAGTTTGGTGGGAATAAAATAAACCACTTAAGAGGAGTGGGTAAAAATTCAGAGGCTGATTTTGCAAAAAAATCCACATTCAAACCAAAATATCTGACTTCCTGTTGCTCGGAGCTAATGACTTTAAATTAGAAAGTTGTCCGGCTCGATGAGACCAATATACATACTGATTTTTGTAACTCTTTGTAAAACTAACCCCCCCACTTTTGTCAAAAGCATTTTAAAAGTGACACACTTCCTGCTGCCAGTTGGTGGCACTATAACTTTGACTCACAATAGTTACATCCATCTGATCGGCCTCTTACCACGAACACACTGCTGAAGTTTCATCAAGATCAGTTAATGTATGCAGTTTGTACTATGTTTAATTGCGATGTCCATGTCAAATAAATGAATAAATAAATAAAATAAATAAATGTCAAGGAAGGATCCTCGGAAGCCAGAATTTCGAGGATACTACGTCATCGACATCCGTCGAAGGACTGTTCCAATGTCGAGGATCCTCGGAATTTCAACCAAGGACCTTCGTCCTTGGTCCTTCGTTCGAAAAATATCCCATATACAGGAAAGGATGCATATGTGTAGCCTTCGCGCTCTTCGCGCTCTCAAATCACCCACAATCCTATGCGCGCAGCTTTGCTATCTTTTTCAAAAAATTCTAAATGTCGGACGTTAACGGAGTCGGAGCGTTAACGGGGCAATATGCTTTCAAATGTAAGTATATTTACGTTACCAAACATTTGTTTAAAAAAATTATTACATCCATTATGTTATGGATCAAATTGACCCGCACTGTTTAAACACTTGACAGTCAAAGAATCAATATGATTGAAAAGGAGTTTATTGATTTAAAAACGATTATATTGCCTGAGTGAACAGAACTGCGTCCATAGCAACGCTCTGTTTTTCATTTTCACTGACGTAATGACGTGCACTTGCTAGCCTGTTCCAGAGCCGTTGAAAAACGTGTTCTCCAAATGCTAAAGAGGAGCCTCGCCTAGCCTCTGAAGGAAGTGACTTGGAAGGACCAGTCCTGCCAAGGAAGTATCCTTGAGATTGAGAAACATCTAGAGAGAGAGAGAGAGAGAGAGAGAGAAAATTCTCCAGAAAAATCCACCTTCAAACCAAAATATCTGACTTCCTGTTGGTCGGAGCTAATAACTGTAAATTAGAAAGTTGTCCGGCTTGATGAGAACAATATACATACCAAGTTTTGTTGCTGTAGATTAATCTAACCCCCCACTTTGGTCAAAAGGTGGCGCTACTGAGCCATTCCAACACGCCCGTTTCTGAAACTTTGCACATGTCTACTGGCTAATAAGTGTGATGTGTCTGTCGAGTTTCATCCAATTTGAAGCATGCTAAGAGTCTCAAAAGCATCCGAAAAAAAATATTAAAGTTTGATGCATTGCCACGGTAACAGTATCTAAGATATCAATAATCCTTCCACAGGTCTACATCTGCTGTGTGTCTACATTATACACAAAGTTTGAAGAAAATCGGTTTAAAGTAAGAGAGTGATTTCAAAGCATTTTGAAAGTGACAAACTTCCTGCTGCCAGTTGGTGGCGCTATAACTTTGACTTACAATAGTCACATCCATGTGATCGGCCTCTTACAACGAACACACTGCGGAAGTTTCATCAGATTCAGTTAATGTATGCAGAAGTTATAACACACTACCTGTGTCCCATTATTCGCCATAAATTCGTTTCCTCGCCACGGCCAAACCATTCGAGATATAAAAAATCTGTTCTCAAGAATTCATCCTCAATGTCTTGACTTCATTCACACCGAGTTCGGTGGCGATCGGATGAATTCCCTAGGAGGAGTATTTCACATTCCATTGTATGTGTTTTCCAAACAACGTATAATAACCGACTTCCTGTTGGGCTTTTGTAAAACTTAGAGCACGAAAGTTGTTCGGCCCGATGAGATCTATATGTGTACTAAGTTTCATATTATTACATGCAAGCGTGTTTGATTTATGGACCAAGTTTTCGGACACCATTCCAGGGGGCGCTGTCGAGCCCCCCTGCCACGCCCGGGTACCAGCTTCGCCCTTTCAGGGCTTGGGCCCTAATAAAAAATTATGTATGAGTATGAGATGTATCGGCCCAAAAAGCACGTCGGCCCACCGGGAAAGTGCCCGGTATGCCCGATGGCCAGTCCACCCCTTTGTAACATTACTCTCAGCTCATTAGGGCCCAAGCCCTGAAAGGACGAAGGCCCTATTGTTTCTGGAAGGATTATTAGGGCCCAAGCCCTGAAAGGGCGAAGGCCCTGTTGTTTCCGGAAGGATTTTTTTTTGTGCCTTTTTTTGCCTTTTTGCCACTACTTTTGGGGCCCTTAACATGCTCAAAAACTCTTGAAATTTTGCACAAACTTCAGAACCTGCGGCCATCAGGGCCGGACTGAAGCTGGTACCCTGGCGTGGCAGGGGGGCTCGACAGCGCCCCCTGGAATGGGTTCCGAAAACGTTTTCCATAAATCAAACACGCTTGCATGTTATAATATGAAACTCAGTACACATATAGATCTCATCGGGCCAAACAACTTTCGTGCTCTAAGTTTTACAAAAGCCCAACAGGAAGTCGGTTATTGATAATAATAATTTGTTACATTTATATAGCGCTTTTTCTGAGACCTCAAAGCGCTTTACATAGATGGGGGAATCTCCTCAACCACCACCAATGTGCAGCATCCACTTGGATGATGCGACGGCAGCCATATTGCGCCAGAACGCCCACCACACACCAGCTTACTGGTGGAGAGGAGACAGTGATGAAGCCAATCAGTATATGGGGATGATTAGGAGGCCATGATCGACAGAGGCCAAGGGGCACATTTTTAATGACCACAGAGAGTCAGGACCTCGGTTTAACGTCTCATCCGAAGGACGGGTTATTATACGTCGTTTGGAAAATGCATACAATGGAATGTGAAATACTCCTCCTAGGGAATTCATCCGATCGCCACCAAACTCGGTGTGCATGACATCAAGGCATTGAGGATGAATTCTTGCGAACGGATTTTTGATATCTCGAACGGTTTGGCCGTGACGAGGAAACGAATTTATGGCGAATAATGGGACACAGGAAGTGTGTTATAACTTCTGCATACATTAACTGATCTTGATGAAACTTCCGCAGTGTGTTCGTTGTAAGAGGCCGATCACATGGACGTGACTATTGTGAGTCAAAGTTATAGCGCCACCAACTGGTAGCAGGAAGTTTGTCACTTTCAAAATGCTTTGAAATCACTCTCTTACTTTAACCCGATTTTCTTCAAACTTTATGTGTATAATGTAGACACACAGCAGATGTAGACCTGTGGAAGGATTATTGATATCTTAGATACTGTTTCCGTGGCAATGCATCAAACTTTAATATTCTTTTCGGATGCTTTTGAGACTCTTAGCATGCTTCAAATTGGATGAAACTCGACAGACACATCACACTTATTAGCCAGTAAACATGTGAAAAGTTTCAGAAACGGGTGTGGTGGAATGGCTCAGTAGCGCCACCCTGCAAAGGCAAAAGACCTTAACTCGCTAGAGTGTGAAACTGAGAAAAATGACTTTAAAGTTTATGTTTTGTCCAGACAAAAGTATTATAGGTAGGACTCCCAAAATTTGACAACTAGTTGCTATAATGAAGAAATGTTTGTATGCAAAAAATCTTGAGCTCAAACTTGACTGTTACTGTACTCTGCCTTTGTATCATATGCCAAAAATAAGGAGTCGTGCAAAGGCAAAAGGCAGTAACTGACATATAATCAATATTTGCTTGCTGTCCCCCATACTTACATCCATTATAATAACACCTAACCAAGGTCTAGTCATCATGGTATGTGTTTTAAATTATATAGAAGACCTTTGGTTGTTCCTATTTAGTGCTATAATGATCAGGATAGTGCGGCAACACTAACAAAGTTAAACAGTATGACAGATACAGATAAACAGATAAGTAAAACGTAAACAGATAAGTTACTTTGCAGTACAGTACAGTATGAATAAATGCAAGAAATATTTTCACAATAAAGATAATTTAATTATAATTGAATACAAATGTTTGTTTTTTTTATAAATTACAGAGGAGCAGTAATTTATCAATTTGCAACAAGAATATTTCATATTCATTAGGCGTGTTTAGGCCTTTATTTTGAAATAGCAATAAACATGAAAAATAATGAAAGATTGGTAGAAAGCTCAGTTTGTTTTTATACCAAGAGTTAAAAAAAATAACACCAATTAAATTATCTAAAAAAAAAAAGTCAGATTTAAAAAAATATATAAATAAACAAAAATATTATGGATTCTCGATTCGTGATGCGGCTGCCAGCTATAACGCACATATATGCTCTTTTTATGCGTTTATTAAGTCAAGTCAAGTCAAGTCAAGTTTATTTGTATAGCGCTTTTCACAATACAGATTGTATCAAAGCAGCTTCACAGTATTAAATTTAAATAATACAACAAAGTTTGTTTCAAGAGGAATTTATTGATTGATAAAATTAAATTAAATATCCCCAAAATATCCCCATTATACAACTTATTAGAGGTTGAATTAAAATGACGGTGACAGTTAAAGGGTTAAGGGCCACCAAACTGCTCAAGATGCACAGTAAACGAACTCGACTTGGATTACTGCTTTTTAATTCTGAGATAATATAGACAGAGTCAACCGAAAAAAAGTTGGAATTACTTTTACCATTTAGGTTAGCCTACTTTGTACGGACGTTAGCGATAACTAGCTTAGTGCTATATGGATTTGTGTAAGATCTGACATGAACACCTGCAAGAAGGAAATATGGCTCAAACACGTATGGATTGTTGTGGATACAGCAGATGACGTGCATTGCTATGGATTATGCATCTTCCATGGATTATATCGGATTGCATGGAAAGGTAGGATGCCTGTGTATTTAATAATTGGTTTTCGGCGTCTGATGTGAGGCGAGTGTCAACGTTAGCGCTAACTTACGTGACACAGATTAAATTTAGCTAGCTCCGGGCTGTCACTGACATTGATAGATCTGAACCATCGCCCTGAACGAAAATAACAACATTTATGACAACCTATTAGCTTGCATACCATCTAAGTATGGCTTGTTCACCTTGCTTTGTTTCTGATTGCATACTTGGAGCAGTTTGTCTGGCCAAAGATATATTGTGTGCATGTTACGTGGTTTGGTGACGATTAAAGAGAGGCAAACTTTGACAGTATGACAAAGCCAGAGTACAGTAACATCACAGCGGCACCGTAACATCTCTCTTGATGCCAGGCTAAACAAAGTCAGAACACCGTAACTCAACTTCAGCGTGCTGGAACAAAGGCAAAGAGCCGTAACAACTGTTACGGCGTTCTGCTGTGGTTTCTCGTATGGTTTTGGAAGTTACGGTTGTCATGGCCCTTTATTTTCTCGTTAAAACAATCAAATTGACTCACGATATTTATTCACATGATAAAGGAGGTCTCAAATACCACAAAAATGACACTAACTCATTTTTGACCAAACATGATGTTACGGCGTTTTGCCTTTGTAGGGCAGTATTGTTCTCATCAAGCCGGACAACTTTCTAATTTACAGTCATTAGCTCCGACCAACAGGAAGTCAGATATTTTGGTTTGAATGTGGATTTTTCTGGAGAATTTTCTCTCTCTCTCTCTCTCTGTCTCTGTGTGTGTGAGGGGTGGGGGGGATTTTTCCCCCTTGAACGGGGTCTGAAAACTTGGTCCATAGATCAAACACGCTTGCATTAATTAAGGCGAGACACTACAGGTGAATAGGGTAAAATTTTAAAATAATAGATATCACCATGAAACTTCCTCAGTTCATTACTTACACAAGTTCATACAAAAAATGTTTTACAAGTTTTTGAAATTTTTATGTTTAATTATGCAAATTAGGTATTATCTCATTAAATATGTGCAATTTTACATATTTTTTCAGTAGATATATCTGAAAATATGATAAAGCCAGACGCAAAATTATTTTTACATTTTGATTACACACAAGATGACAAAAGATGTTCAGAGGGATTTCAGGATATATGCTTTCATTACCTAGGAAATCAAAATTTACTGTCCATAGCCTTAAAATATCGATTTTTCGAGTTTTTTTAAAATTAAAATGTCACATAAATCAGGCCAGGAATGATTTATTAACAAATCCCTCTGAACAGATCTTCAGAATACTGCTAAGTGTATAACTGGAAAGTTTGGTGTACATAGGTGCTACATAGGCTGAGATGTTTCTACTGGAGAATGACAAAAAAACGCAAAAAAATTATTTTGAGAAAACGGCAGTTAAAGATTTAAATAGCTCTAAATGAGATTTCGTCATTAGCTTTAAATCCCCCTTTGGACATTCACGATTGGTTACTGATAGAAAGGAAATGCCCATATTTGGTTTACATAGCGTTGTGCATGAGACTCAGAGCTTTACAACGATCCCGGACATGACAGACTTCAGTGAACAGACGGAGCTCGGCATGTCGCGATGGAATACTAACTTCCTGGTAAATTCGGGAGAAACTTACTGCCGCAAGTAAACAAAATGTAATAAAATAAACATTGTAATGTATATTTTCAGCGTTTTCTTTATAGCAGCTTGAAATAATACATATTGAAGGAGTAAACTCGGCCAAAATCTCAAAACTGACCACTGCATGAAAAATCGATGTTTTTGCCTGCCGTGTCTCGCCTTAATATGAAACTCAGTACACGTATAGATCTCATCGGGCCAAACAACTTTCCCTTGGTCAAGTTTTACGCCAGCCCAACAGGAAGTCGGCTATTATGGGTTGTTTGGTCGTTTGCTCTGGAATTTGAAATAATCCTCCTAGGCAATTCTTTCAATTGCCACCAAACTCGGTCAGCATGAAGTAAAGACATTGAGGATGCTAAATTGCGGACGGATTTTTGATATCTCGAACGGTTTGGCCGTGGCGAGGAAACGAATTTATGGCGAGAAAAGATCAAAACGAAGTGTTATAACTTCTGCATACATTAACTGATCTTGATGAAACTTCAGCAGTGTGTTCGTGGTAAGAGGCCGATCACTTGTATGTAACTATTGTTAGTCAAAGTTATAGTGCCACCAACTGGCAGCAGGAAGTGTGTCACTTTCTAAATGCTTTTGACAAAAGTGGGGGGGTTAATTTTATGTACAGTCACAAAAATCAGTACACATATTGGTCTCATCGAGCCGGACAATTTTCTAATTTACAGTCATTAGCTCCGAGCAACAGGAAGTCAGATATTTTGGTTTGAATGTGGATTTTTTTGCAAAATCAGCCTCTGAATTTTCCTCTTAAAGGTTGTATCAGTGATTTCAGGCCCCAATTTTTTCTTTCCTAACGATCCGCTAGCTGCCCGCCCCATAAGCATGCCGTCAAAAAAACACGTCTCTGTAGGCAGCCTAGGCTCTGAGATCTGCACACAAAAACAATTGGTTCCCTTTCGAAAGGGAACTCGCACTGCGTCGAATGACGCTTTGGGGAACGCCTCAGGCGTGACAGGTGTCTGAAATCACTATCAAATCACGGCAATCATAATGACCGGCGACAGCCCGTGAATCATTAACGTGAATGATTAACGTGCGACCTGCAAATATAAAAGGGCGCCTTGCAAACATGACAAACATCTTTTCGTCTTCAGGGACTGTCTGTTTGATTATCGCTGGAAAAAAGTCGGCAAAGAAAAGAGTATGAAACGCACGGAGAAGGCTGAAAGCTTCAGGAAGTGTGCGGATCCGTGCCCAAGGTATTTGACGCCGGGTGATACACACGAACTGTGCGTTCTCTGTCTGGGCAAAGAGCACGCACAGGCGGCTCTTGAGGGAGCCGTCTGTGCAAACTGTGAGCGTTTTGCTTTGAAAACGCTCCGCTCTCGTCTAGCCCTCTTCTCGAGTGAGGAGGGCTTACCATCTGTACCTCGTGGCTCAGGTCCCGCTCGCGCTGAGGCAGAGCGGCGACTCGCGTCATGGGGTTCCCAGAGGGATCTCGCCGATCGCCTTGAGAGGGGTGTTAACCTCTCAGATGATTCGGCGGATGACGAGGGTGAGTTGCAGGTGGATGACGAAGAGGATTTTTCTCCGACTATTCCTGCAACAAGTGCTCTTCAGGACGGGCAGGTGATGGATGATGAGGAGGTCATTCAGGTGGACCCTGAACCCTCTCAGCCACCCTGCCCCGTGTATGCTGAGCTGCTGGATGTAATGGAACGCGCCACTGACAGGTTGCAACTGCCATGGCGGCACGTTAGGGGAGAAGTTGCTCGTAGCATGCTGGACGATCGATTTCTCCCCGGCCATAGACCACCAGCTCAGGCGAGCCTTCCATTTCTTCCCCATCTCCATACAGAGATCGAGAGGGCATGGAAGAACCCATACTCTGCTCGGATCCACCGACATCAGCGGGCTAGTTTCGCTGATGTTGAGGGGATCGGCGAGTATGGGTATGTGTCGATGCCGCCCATTGACGAGACGTTTGCGTCAGCATGTGTCGATGCTGCCCATTGACGAGACGTTTGCTCACACTATGCCGGTGTTGCAGGCGTACCAGGCCGACCTGCTGGGGGATCTCGACCAGGGGGCAGGGCTGTCCCCTGAGGCGGTGGCTGAGCTGCGCCGCACCACAGATCTTGCTCTCCGGGCCACTAAACATACTGCCGCTTCGATCGGTCGTTCGATGGCGGCAATGGTGGCCACAGAGAGGCATCTGTGGTTGAACCTGGCTGGCATCGGGGAGAAAGAGAAGGCCTTTCTCCTTGATGCACCGGTTTCGCCCTCTGAACTTTTTGGCACCTCCGTGGAGGCGGTGGTCGGAAAGTTCAGGGAGGCGAAGGCGCGCTCAGCGGCATTTAGGACCTGTATACCGCTGAGATCCGGGTCCGAGCCCAGACAGGCGGGACAGACCTGAGGGCCGTAGACAGGGCCAGAGGGCTAGTGTCGCCTCTCGTGCACCCCCTCCATGTAGGAGCAGGTCACAGAGGAGGCGTAACTCCCGCAGGAAAAAGAAGGATCTGAGGGAGGTGATCCAATACAAACGATCACAGCGTTGGTGATGGATCATCTCCTGGAGGGCGGTACAATCCCAGCCTCTCCTCTTTTTCCCGACTCCCCAGGCGTTTCTTACACCAGGCCTGGGGCTGGGCCTGTGATGAGAACAAAGTTCTGATGGCCCGCCTCGGCTTGGTTGGTGAGAGCGCCTCTTTCAGGCATGTAAGGTGATGGACCCCAGGTTCATAAAGAACTCTCTGGCGAGTCTTCACTCCGCACGCCACAGGTGAACTGGTTGGTTTTTAAAAAAATTTCTGTGTGTATACTAACACTGATTTGTATTTCTCTACAGACCTTGTTCCCTGTATAGATCTAGGGGGTCATTCCTAGAGGAGCAATGAGGTAAGGTATTGGACTTCAGGGCCCTGAAGCCTCCCCCCAGCTTGTGGCTAGAACGATTTAGGGAGAAGCTCAAAAAAGATTTGGCTCCCGTGTTGAGTATGTGATGGCCTTCCTGTCATAACATTTGATATGCGTGGTGGGCCACCACTCATTTCTATTTAGCCTCAGGGCTTTTAGCCACCCAGGGGTAGAGTAGTTGGTCTTCCTAAAAAAAAAAAAAAAAGAGCTTTTTTGCTTTAGGCTTAGACTGACACTGGCGCTTCAGATAGATCTTATGTCCTACCTATCGGTTTGTGACATTGGTATCCTGAGTACTTCGCTCCCCTGAGCTCTAAGGTTTCAGTAGGTTGAGTGTTTCACAGCCTCTCAATCTAGTAGGCTGTGGCTCCTCCGAGCCCTCAGGTAGATCTATGCTTGTAGGTCGGCCCTCACCCGGGCTGCCTCTGTAGCTGGCCTAGGCTATGCTAGGGGTATTGGAGGCGTTCTGCTAAGTATAGCTGCCGCACTCATCAGGTGTTAGGCTTCCTCCCCTTTATTTCAGCCTCCTCCCTTAAATGGGAGTTGTTGGCCAAGGCCCGCCCCTTTCACTGCATTCAGGGGTGATAGAGTAATGCAAGGTGGTAGTTGAGGTATGATCCTTCAGGCAGGGTTAGGCTGTCTTTCGCTCTGCGATGTGATAGTTTGCCAGACCCTGCCGAACAGAGCTACTTATTATTAGGCCTCTAGAGCTGGCTTCACTCAGCCTGTTGAGCTGAACCGCTCGAACGATGGGTGAAAGTTGGTTGGCTTGCAAGCAAGCCCCCGCTCCCCTAGGCTGGGCACAGGACAAATCCCTGTCACCCTTTGGAGCCACTTGCAGGCCCGCTCCCTGTCTAACATTTCAGGGGCATATGGTGTTACTCCCCTGCTAACTCAGGGTAGTTTTGAGTAGTCCATTCTCAGCTCTGTATTATCTACCTCACACCACGATGGCTCCGGTTGAGCAGGGAGTTCTAACTGCATTTCATTCCGGTCTTTTGAACTCCGCTCCCTTGAAGCCAGAGCATTGCCATGAGCTGACGCCCATGCATATAGTAGGTAGGCCCTTAAAGTGGGGCCTCCACTAGGCAGAGTGGCGTATGTTGTACTCCCCTGCTATAAGGGTATTGCTTTTTGCTGAGTACACTGCCTTTGGCAATGTGATTAGGTACCAGGATGCTGTAAGCGCTGTAGTAACAGCTTTCTGCCACGAAGGCTGCATGGTTAGGTAGTAGGCCCCAGCAGGCCTCCTTGACCGGGTAGCCCCCAAAAAGGGCTCCTAGGCCAGCTCACCTTTGTTGGTTGGCCCTGGTAGTTCTGGCGGAAGGCTCGCTGCCGAGTAGTAGGCCTTAACAGGCCTCCTCGGAGGTGGGTCCCAACATTGTGGAACATACATTAAGGGAAAAAACGATAGATACGTTTTTTAATTCGGTATGCTTCCAGCAGTGTTCGTTAAAGTAGCAGAACAGACTCGCTATCAGCTAGTAGGCCCGGCCTTTCTTCACTGAGAAAATAGAAAGCATCAGAACCACAATTGTAAACGTTCAATCTTCAATCGCGCCTTATAATTCAGCTTCAATTATCACCCCGCAAGAACAATTACAGTGCTTTACAACTATAGAACAAAAAGAGTTAAATAAACTTATCACTTCATCTAAAACAACAACATGTTTATTAGATCCTATACCAACTAAACTACTGAAAGAAGTGTTACCTGTAGTGGAAGAGCCTCTCCTCAATATTATTAACTCGTCTTTATCTTTAGGTCATGTTCCAAGAACATTTAAACTGGCAGTTATAAAACCTCTCATTAAGAAACCACAATTAGATCATAATAATCTAGCAAATTATAGACCCATTTCAAATCTTCCATTTATGTCTAAAATATTAGAAAAAGTGGTGTCTGCTCAACTGGGCTCTTTCTTGCAACAAAATGATATCTATGAAAAGTTTCAGTCTGGATTCAGACCGCATCATAGCACTGAAACTGCGCTCGTTAAAATCACAAATGATTTACTTTTAGCTTCTGACCAAGGCTGTATCTCAATACTAGTTTTACTTGATCTTAGTGCTGCGTTCGATACTATAGATCATACATTACTCTTAGATCGACTACAAAATTATACTGGTGTTCAAGGACAAGCACTAAGCTGGTTCAAATCATACCTATCTGACCGCTACCATTTTGTCTATTTAAATGGAGAAAAATCGATCATAACTCCAGTAAACTATGGAGTGCCGCAGGGATCTGTATTAGGCCCTCTGTTATTTTCCATATATATGATGCCACTTGGAAATATTATAAGGAAACATGGAATTAGTTTCCATTGTTATGCTGATGACACTCAAATATATATTTCATCACGGCCGGATGAAAACGCTAAATTTTCCAAATTGACAGAGTGTGTTAAAGATATAAAAGATTGGATGACGCGTAATTTTCTTTTATTAAATCCAGACAAGACAGAGGTAATACTTATCGGTTCAAAAAACCGCCCACAAAACCTCGCACAATACAACTTTAACATCATAGGATGTCCTGTTACTTTATCCTCTACAGTAAAAGACCTGGGTGTTATACTCGATTGCAACCTGTCTTTTGAAAATCATATTTCATATGTTACCTTTTTCCACCTTAGAAACATTGCTAAGCTACGTAATATGCTATCAGTTTCTGATGCAGAAAAGTTAGTTCATGCATTCATGACCTCGAGACTGGATTACTATAATGCTTTATTAGCTGGTTGTCCTGCATCCTCAATAAACAAGCTACAGTTAGTCCAAAATGCCGCCGCTAGAGTTCTTACGAGATCAAGAAAATATGATCATATAACACCGATTTTATCATCACTGCATTGGTTACCTATAAAGTTCCGTATTAATTACAAGGTATTGCTACTGACTTATAAAGCCCTAAACGGCTTAGCTCCAGTCTATTTAACGGATCTTCTATCGCCCTATAATCCATCGCGCTCTTTAAGATCACTAAATTCAAGGCTTTTGGTCATACCTAGGATATCCAGAACCACCAAAGGAGGGAGAGCATTTTCACATTTGGCTCCAAAACTCTGGAATAGTCTTCCTGATACTGTTCGTTGCTCAGACTCGCTCTCCCAGTTTAAAACTAGATTAAAGTCGCATCTCTTCAGCCAGGCATTCATATAATCCTACAGATCAAACTACAATCCGTCCTCTAGCTCATAAATGCCAGAGGAGAACTGGCCCCCGACTGAGCCTGGGTTCTCCCAAGGTTTTTTTTTCTCCGTTAGGTCACCTGATGGAGTTTTAGGACACCATTAGGTCACTTGATGGAGTTTTTCGGTTCCTTGCCACTGTTGCCTTTGGCTTGCTCAGTTGGGGATATTTTGGGGATATTTTGGGGATATTTAATCTAATTTTATCAATCAATAAATTCCTCTTGAAACAAACTTTGTTGTATTATTTTAATTTAATACTGTGAAGCTGCTTTGATACAATCTGTATTGTGAAAAGCGCTATACAAATAAACTTGACTTGACTTGACTTGACCAGGCCTCCCTGTTAGGCGAGTCCCCAGCAGTAGTCACCATGTAGCCCAGTCTGGCAGGTCTTAGCAGGCCGCCCTGGGACTGTAAGCACCCGGATTTAGGGCTCTTAGTATCCAGCTGTTAGACTGTTTTCAGGTAGTAGGCTGTAGTCCCTGAAGGAGGTCTCCCTGAGGGTTAATTCCCACATACTGTGGTTACTAGGTGGCAGGCCCCACAGGCCTCCCTGGAATTGAATTCCCGTTTTTGAACTATGAGCTTTTAGGCCTCACTAGGCCTCCCTGAAGTTGAGCTCCCTCATGTCTTGGCTGTCAGATAGTAGAACGAGCTCCCGCACACTGTGAGTTTCCAGGTATGGTGTTATAAGGTTGCAGGCCTCACCAGGCCTCCCTGAAGGTGTGCTTCCACATATTGTGACTATCAGGTAGTAGGCCTTACCAGGCCTCCCTGAAAGTGAGCTCCCTCATGTCATGGTTGTCAGGTAGTAGGCCTCACTAGGCCTCCCTGAAGTTGAGTTCCAACTTACTTTAAGTTTCCACTTAAGGTGGTTATCTGGTAACAGGTAGTAGGCCTCTCTGTAGGTGAACTCCCACATATGTGGTTATCAGATAGTAGGCTTCACCAGGCCTCTCTGAAGGTGAGCTCCCACATACTGTGGCTGTCAGGTAGTAGGCCGCTCCAGGTCTCCCTGAGAGTAGTTTCACAGTGGTGCTGGGTTTTGTAAGCTAGTGGCCGCTTACTATCAGTTTAGCAGTCCTTATCAGGCAGCTACCGTAGGTGAGCTTGTGCCCTGGCTCGACCCAAGTTTTTGTTCTCTGCTACGGGTTCCCTCCTGGAACCTCTTTATCCTGCTACAGCCTGGTTGCCTATCAGGTAGATGTTATGCTCCCCTCTCTGAGGGTCATTATGAGTATGTGGTCTCCTGAGTCTGGTCAGTCGGTCGTAGGCCTCTCATGAGGCCTCCCAGATAGATCAGGCCTCCTCAGTGTTTTGAAACACAAACACTGGGTCGATCCAGGGATCGAGTAGAGAAACTCCCCTCGCTGGCAAGGGTTGTTAAGCACTATGCTGAGTCATACTCTCCAGGATATCCCGTCTCTGAGATCCGGGCCGAGTGGTTCACTGCCTGCTTCGCAGTTCCTCGGGTTGGATGCCTTCCTAAAGGCGAGTGTCCAGAGGCTCTGTCTTCAGACAGACAGGAAGTGGCCAGACTGTAGTGTCTTATGTTGTGGCACCAGGTCAGGCCTGCCTGGTGGCATTTCAGGTGGCACGTTCCCCTGAATAGTGACTGGCTGAGGTTCCCTTGGGTTCCCTAGCCACATTCCCTAGAAAGACCTTTCACTAAACTATGTTTATGGAGGTTTTCTGTGGTATCATATAGCTTGGGCTATGACCGTAGGGAGTGCTGTCACTGACAGCCCAGTGTGACCTGAGGGTGAGTGGTTCTAGCGTTTCATTTGAATTTGCTAGTTCTGACAGTTGTCACTGCCGCCTGGCAGGCACTCCCCTTAGCATGGTGGCGTTGGTATATCGTTCCCCAAAGCGTCATTCGACGCAGTGCGAGTTCCCTTTCGAAAGGGAACGTCTCAGGTTACGATTGTAACCTATGTTCCCTGAGAACAGGGAACGAGACACTGCGTCTCCTTGCCATGCCTCGGGGCCTGCCTACCAAACAGTCCCTTCAGACGATAAGGTGTTTGTCATGTTTGCAAGGCGCCCTTTTAAATTTGCAGGTCGCACGTTAATCGTTCACGTTAATGATTCACGGGCTGTCGCCGTTCATTATGATTGCCGTGATTTGATAGTGATTTCAGACACCTGTCACGCCTGAGGCGTTCCCCAAAGCGTCATTCGACGCAGTGTCTCGTTCCCTGTTCTCAGGGAACATAGGTTACAGTCGTAACCTGAGACGTTTCACCAACCACTCAAAACCAAAACAAATAGTGTTCCAACCAATCACCGACGACAGGGGGAGGGTGTTGTGAGGTTGGGCCCGCTTGGGCCCGCAATCGCTGCTCGCAGCTATATTTATTTATATATATATATATATATATTTTTTTTAATAGTAATTCTCATTTTCATTGCTGTGATCAGTGTTGTTGACTAAAACTACTGATATATAGTAGAAACAAAATATCAGTGTTAGATGACAAACAAAACAAAAAAACACTAATCGTATATAGCCTACTACTTTACTAACCTACTATAAATATATTCATGACAAGTTTCGGTTAGATTCACAAATGTGAGAATTGGCAAATGTTTAATTTTTGTAACATTTAATTTGTTGTTCCCATTACATATACAATATACTTTAATACTTTGCTTCTCCCACTTCTCAACAGATTGCAGATTTAGTAAAAAATCAACAAATAAAAATAATAAAATGTCCCAAATATACAAAAAAGAAAAAGAAAAAAAAAAGCTTAATATTTGCGAAATTATGCGAAATTATTGCTCCACCAGGAACAGATGGTCAGAGCCGCTCTCATAGCCAAGGTCGATCTCAGACTGCTCCAGCGGAAGAAATTCCCCCTCAGACATCTGCCGAGACTTAGCATACATGTACTTTGGCATCCACCATGTGGCTCTCCTGCAGGTCGCCTAGACGGAACATAAGGCAGAGACGGTCATCACGGTTGAAGTCCGGCTGAAAAGAAGAATTTCGGCGCGTTTCTTGGGACACGAAATTCTGCCGAACATGCAGCCCACCATGAGGGCGTCGATCATGGATCCCACAATGCACTGCGCCATGACCAAAAGCACATCTCCGTAGCAGCTCGGCGAGACCGTGCGCGCACCATAACCAATAGTCCTCTGTGTCTCCACCGAGAAGAGCAGCGCTGACACAAACCATCCACGTTGGGCTAGCAAACATCAGTGTCTGCAGGAACTTCAAGATCTCCACGCAGGAATGCATTTAGCAAATAAAGCCCTGCGAATATAAACCAGGTGACTGCATAGCACATCATTAAACAAAGATAAACCATCTACGGAAGGTCCACATATGAAGTGAAGATGTCAGCCAGAAAGCATTCTCTCTCAGCCACGTATGCAAAGTCTACACAACATTTCCCATCTTTAGAGACGGAGCGGCACTGCTTGCGAAACTCCGGGGGGCAAGTAGGAGTCCGCGCGCTCTCATTCACGATTAGATTGTTGCGTGCTTTAGAACTGCACTCCACGTCCCGTACAGGGGTGCTGCACAGAGGGCTAGTGCATTGGCTTGCCATGTTGGGAACACTAAGAGCATGGCGACAACATGGACGAACATTCGCCTCATGTAAGAAGCAACACCTCATCATCGCCAGCTCAGCCTCAGTGGGGGCACAGATAGAGGGTCTCTGGTCTCGGACGTACCCACGCTGTGGGCTGTATGGCAAATCTGTGGTACTCTTGTGGCGGAGCATGGACACGCATGGTTTAGAGGCCTGGCTCGGCATGATGTTCGGCAAAGGAAGGGAATTGCCACCTGTTGAATAGGGTTGACTATCGCTCTGAGGGAGACTCTGGAAAAGAACATGGAGATGATGACATAAATATTTTTTGATTTTAAGCATTTCTTAGCAAATCCGTGTAAAGAAAATGTCACTGTAGCGACTTTTGTCATTGCACTGGAGTTTTGGATGATTTAGTCAAGCCTCAGAAATCATAAATTCTTTTAATATTATACAAGTTTGAATGATGCAAAGCACGAAGAGGCTTCAACCACGACATGTTCATTGACGTTAAATGCTATTTATTCTCTTGGATCTTGTGGCCGATTGCTAAATGGAACAGTAAATATGTAGATGTGAGAGTTAAGGGCCATTTACACCAAGAATGATAACTATCATCGTTTTTTAATAAGCGTGCAGTGATGTCGTCCACTGCTTTAAATGCTCAAGCTCTTTAAATTTGGGTGGATTCCTGATTGCTGTCAATGTTTTTATCATTCGGGTCATTCCTGGTATGCGGTGCCTTTCCTGTCCCAATGATTTATTTACTCATATTTTCTCTAAAATGAGTCACATATTTATAATAAATGGCTTAAATTGTAGATTTAAATATTCTTTACCATTTAAACAGAGATAATAGACATTAAAAATACTATTTTGTATTTTACACAATTTTAATTGATGTATGCATTCAATTTTATCATGTCCTCAGTGCACAGTAATCAACTTCTGCAAGAAATATAAACCATGAAATGACAAAAACCTCAAAATATTTTTTAATTATGTTATTGACTAGGCTAAACTGCCTCTAATCATACATATAAATCATTTGAAAATATAGGTCTTTTTCTTTAAATAGTATGTACTTTTCTGCCTTCCAAATCCGACTGCAATTTCATTGAGACCATTTTCAAGAAGTGACATCATTTCTTTTTCCCGCTGGAATTCAACTGTACAAACTGAGATAAGCTTCAACTCTCACTCCTAACTTTTTTTATAGTTTTTGAAATGTTATCCTGCTTGTCCCACCCTTAAAGTTCCACCCTGTTAGGCTATGTTATTGAGAATGTTTGTCCTATCAAAAAAAATGTAAAAACAAATCTGACATAGTTATAAAAGTTCTGTTCATCTGTAGAAGGTTAGCTAGCTAAATGTTGATCACTCAAAGAGCTATGACTAACTTAGCTCAGAATTTTCCACCCTGTTAGATTCCACCCTGTTAGGTCTATAAACCTAACAGGGTGGAATGTGAAACTAACAGGGTGGAAATTCTAATAGAATTTTGTATACGTTTCTTAATCTAGTTAATTCAAATGAATTATAGTATCTTTATTTTTAATCAAATATAAATACATAAACATTTAATTTATTATGTCTGTCTTCTCTAATTTGTAAATATTTCTCTAGCCATCTGAAGAGAGAATTGTTTTGCCACCATGATTGATTGTGATAAGGAACCACATAGCTATTTTTTGTGTCCCTCCCCCAAAGGAAATTTGAATTTTTTTTTATTTTATTGTTTTGAAACAGTATTATATAGGTGCAGTTCCACACATTACTGATGGCAAACCATGCAGGACAATGACAAAAAGCTCATCCACTGAACCTTTTAACACTGGTGTTCCACCCTGTTATATTCCGTTCCACCCTGTTATGCTCCTTTCCACCCTGTTAGACAAGTCATTTTAAATAATAATTTGACAGCAACGTTAAATGTTTGGTATACTTTTGTCTTATTTTGTGAGGTGAGGAGCACGAACAGCATAGGCTATATATGTTTTTGAGCCAATTTAAAAAAAAATATTTATACTATTTGCAAAAATGGGCACAAAAAGTACCTGTTTTTAATAATCAAGACATATACTATTCATCAAAAATTGTTTTGCTTGTTTCAAGAAGAAAAAAAAAATCTAAGATGGTATAAGGGACATATACTACCCAAGAAAAGTTCATTATTGTTTAACATTTACATTATTAACATGTTGTGATAACTATGTATATGTCCCTAACAGGGTGGAATATTTTCATGGACAGTGTCTGAACAATCTACCCATAATAATTATTTTTTGAGTCCCTGAGCTTGACCAATATGTATTCCTTATAGTTAAACATGTCACTATTTTGGTAGAATGCTAAAAACATGAAAATCATGTACTTTTTTTCCCAACACTTATGAAGCCAAAATGTCACCGCATACCAGGAATGACCCATTCATCATCTGGAAAGTGATTCCAACAATATCGTTCCACTGCGTTTTTATCGTTACAGATGTGGTGTGAACGTTGCTATTCTCATGTAATTAGAAATATTATTAAAATATTATATAGTTTTAGTCCTTGCTGTGGACTGGTCTTCACAGTCATTGTCATTCATTAAGGTCTTAAACTGTAGTGTGTACTTTATCGCACACAATTATTACTTGTAATTATTACTTGTAATTTAAAGTTAAGACTTGTAATATAGCAAATAAGCAATATGGACCACTTTAATGCTGCTGATTTTGGTATATAGAATTTTTTTCTATTCTTTTATTTTATTTTTTATTTATTGCTCCACAAAAGACTGAAAAAAAGAAAGAAAAGTTTCTTTAATGTCTTTTGAATGAGAATTCAATGTTCCAAACCTATATGACCTTCTTTCTATACAGTGCTCACAGAAGCAAATATTTCAAAAACAAAATTGGTACCCATTCACTGTCATTGTGTGATTTTTTTATTTATTTTTTTTGTACCGAGAAATATCTTAAGTCTTTCCTTCCACAGAAGAAAGTCATGCATGATTTGAAACAACATGGAGAGTAAGTAAATGATGACTGAATTTTCATTTTGATGTAATCTTTCTCTTTAAGAATGAGTCAATGATGACAATAGCTTAAAGTGAAAACCTGACTCACAACCTCTCCCGTCAGTCTACACAATGTTGGACGGTGAAATGATATGAAGATTTAATGACAGCAACAAACATTTAGCAGGCACCGCAAGCACGTATCAAGAGCACAGACAAAGAGAACTGATCTAACTGCCAGATCATAAAAGCAGCGAACCACACTGATCAGTCGACCGGTCTCTCGAACGAGAAAACCGTCCTCACAGGTGTTGCCAGATTAGAAATGTCGAAGTATCGTAGGCTACCAAAACCTCAAAATTATCGTTTTTTAAGAAAAATGATCGTACACGAAACAAACACATAAAATATAGCTATTTTCCCACAATTTAATTTTCCAATAAATAATTAAATAATTTTACAGCCAATTTAAACAAACTTACGCTCACACTAACTGGAGGAAGTCTGCATGGCTGTTTAGCTTTTTTTTGCCAAAGTGCAAAAGATATGCCGACAGTCCACATTTTGAACTAGACCATAATTAAACTATGATACAGAGAGAAAAAAGTGCACAATTAACACTAGAAAGATTCAAATTCGATCTCTAAGTCACTGTCATCATTGGATGCCACATCCACTTGTGCTGTGTTGGCAGATGTTGTTGGTTGGGGAATCCTTTTACGGTACAGATTGGATGCCGTCATGGAACTAATCTAAACTGAACTGTCTTCTTCGGCAAAACTGTGTGTGTAGACGTGCGGTCGACACCGTGTGGTGTGTGTATACGTGTGCTTGCGTGCAGGCAGGCGAGCCTGTGAAATGATTCGGGGTCAGAGAGAAGCGGTAGGATGTGTGTTTGGACGAATGACTGAAAACTCTGAAATTATCGTACATTATGGGATTTTTTTCATTATTGATCGTACATCGTAGCCTACAGAGGTCAAAATTATCGTACAAATACGATAATTATCGTACATAAAGTAAAGAGATAGTTCACCCAAAACCAAACAGTTGCTGGTCCCCATTGACTTCCATACATAGTAGGAAAAATATATATATATGGAAGTCACAGGGGTAGCCTACATCAACTGTTTGGTTACTCACATTCTTACAAATAACGTTTATTTTCAACAGAAGAAAGAAACTTATTCAGGATTAAAACAACTTAAGACAGTAAATTATGACTTTTTGGGGGAGAACTATCCCTTTAATGTTAATAAAACAACAAAACACACAGAGGAAATCATTCACTGCTCTTGACTGAGAACTTTAAGTCTGTTGTGTTTTATTTTCATATTTGTTCATTTAATTACTTTCTTCAATTCTACTGTTAAATACACCTATAGCTGAAAAAATAAAGCACTGTTTATTTCATTTGTATATTAAGTTGTGTACAGGGCTCCAGACTAACTTTTTGCCTTGGTTGCACTGGTGCGCCTAACTTTTTTATTTAGGTGCACCAGCACAAAATTTGTAGCCTGGTAATACCAAACTCTGCTACTTCGCTTTGCTTCGTAGACAGAGTCTGGAATGGCATAATAGAGAAGTGTTTTCTCTCTCGCGGGGGGGGCGCTTGTCTGAAGTTTAAAATCATTGGTTACCCGTAAGCCAATCACATAATGTTTGGTTATGGCGTGTGTTATGCGCATGCTCAGCCGCATCTAACTTCCACTGTAAACACACATATGATGCGAAAACAAAAACCATCGAGCGAAATACCGGAGTGAACATGGCTGTGAACGACTTCTGCAGATTATGTGAAGTAAATCTATGCATCCACGGTACAATCAGCGTCTACGTCACGGCTCTCAGCCCGCCCTCTGTTCGTTGATTGGCCGGCTGTTTTCAGGCCGGAGGAAAACGGAAAGCTATGACGCTGTCTCAGACTGAGTACAGAAGCGAAATGAAATTGAGCGGAAGTACGAAGTCTGACGTAGTCAGGCTACAAAATTTGGGTGCATCGAAAATTTTTCTCGGCTCGCGTCACCTTTAACGCCACAATTTCAAGGTCACCTTTTTATCACGCTCTATATACATTCATATTATGTAAATGATTTTAAACAAGAATAAGGTGTAGGTAAAAAAAATAAAAAAAAAATAAAAAAATTTAAAGTGCTTCACTGAGCTGCCAAACTAACTATTTTGAGTCTCTAGCTCAGGCGCGGTATAGGCTCTACCTCCGTCTCTGAGTCGGATGCCATCTCCGACGAAAGACCAGGGCTTGGCATCTTACCAGGGACTGGGGAGAATGGTGGCTGAAGTAGCTTCATGTCTGGGCTGTTGTCGGAGCATTGACCGGGGAGTAAAGGGTTTTAACGGTATTCCTACTCTTACCGATACTGCTTATCGATCCGGTACTTTAACTGTATTCTTATCGGTTCTTTTTGTTTTTATATATATATACATACACACACACACACACACACACACACACACACACACACACACACACACACACACACACACACATATATATATATATATATATATATATATATATATATATATATATATATATATTAGTCTAAAAAGAAATCTAATAAAGTAATCAAATGTAAAATAACACTGCATAATTTTTCATAAATAGATTAATGCTTAATAAAGCTGAAGTTATTCTTTCAAGAGCTTTGTAGTGATTTTTCTCTTGTTGTTTGATTCGCAGTAATGGCGCAATCGTCCGCATGTTTACTAGACTGCGGCCCCTTTAAGACCGAGTGCAGATCTGCTACTGATCTGATGCACCATATTCTCCCAACTATTTCCATAACTACGTCCATTTAAGACATAAACTGTTTTTAGTGAATCTCCAAGCCGGTCATTTTGACATACTTTTGTGTACATTTGATCGTTTAGACACGCACATTAAACCCAAAGTAGGCTATAATTTGCTTGTCTCGGTTTCGGTTTCGGAGCGCGTGCCGCCTTGCGAACAACATCTCTTGCGCAGATTTTGTGCTTTTAATAGCTCTTTTAATTATTTAACGCGTCTCGCAAGTTAGCAACAGTAGCTAGACTGCATTTTACAACAATCACCGATCGTGCTGATTCTGTCGTTAGGTTTGAGTTTTAGGGAGAAATGACAGTGTAATGCTGCGAAGGGAAGAAGTTGCGCTAGATAGAATGCGGCTATAGTTTTTAATGGTTTTACCTCAATATATTATTTTTTATAATCTTTGGAAGCCGAAATCTAAAATAAAATCAGACTAATATCACAGACCTTAAGTGTAACCAGGCTACGTTTGAATGTTTAATTCTGTCCTCCGTCATCACTCATTAAGCGTGAGAGAAGAGTGTGAGTTCCCATGAGTGTGTGAGTTCCGTCAAAGGAGAACAAACACTTAGTTCGTGGAGAGGCAGCGGATGCGAGGACGTTAGGTGCACCGGTGCGACCTAGGAAAAATTTTAGTCGCACCCTTACAAAATTTGGTCGCATGTGCGACCAAATTGGTCTCACTCTAGAGCCTGGTGTATGTGTAATATGTATCTCTGTTCTTAATTTTTAATAACAAAGAAAATAGTGACAAAGATTTTTATTTTCGCCACTTTGGCCTAAATGTCTGCCATTCTTTTTTATTTTATATTTTGTTACCTATATTTTGTTACCTATAAGGCTTTGCTTTTAAAATAGGGACATTAGTTTGGCTGTAATGCTCAGTCACATGCAAAATAGTAAAACCAACATGAAAAAAGAATCGTGATAAAATCGTGATTTTCCAAAAAAAAAAAAAAAAAAAAAAATTGTGATATGATATTATTGCCATATCGCCCAGGTGTAAAAAGTGCCTAGATGTGCTTAGATGCTAAAAATGTGTTATTATTGATCATTATATCACACTACAATTAAACATAATGAAACATTCATTTGAATTGAAATAGTTTTATTAGCTTAGCTAATATAATTTATTAGCTTTTTCTAGAGATTGCAGTCATGCATGACATGGTGAAAAATGACTTGAAATAATACTGAAAATAGGATAAGATGACTGTTAAAGGTGTGCCCCCTCAAAGCACAAGTGGCCCCCCCAGTTACTGTGGTCTAGAACCGCCACTGCTTCTGTCCCCACTTTGAATATGGCACTACTTTATGCTAAGGAGGTGAAGCTGAATCCAAAACGTTGCCAAAGAGAAGAGATTGTCAAAAATGTATCTATAGTATGAACTAATGTTAATGTATGTATAAAATCACTGTTTAATTAAATGCTAGAGAAGTAGGCCTATTTCCATTTTACAAAATTATAATAGTTTTTAAATAATTGTTTGTCAAACGATTTGTAAAGGGAAAAAAATATGCACGGGATGTAAAGCAACTAAGGATGGAACATCCTTACAGGAAACAGACAGTCTAAGCTTCTTCCTCTGCTGGCTCAGCGGGAAATAGACATCAATATGCTTACATGAGTTTCCAATAAACTTTACTCTTTTGACACAGGCATGCCAAAGGGTTTAACTTGTGATTGCTTGCGTATTTCAGTTTGGGGTTTTTTAACTGCTAAATGCAACCATGGCTAAATTTTTTTACATGATGACATTGCTAAAAGGTAAAAACCTACATCAGCAAATTAAATTCTGGTGGCACAAAAGCACCTCTGAAGTGGAATTTACATGGACTGTTTATTGTTGCTCAGAGGTGCAGCATAAATACTTTCCCACAGAAATTACGACTGTAGGCTATACTTTGAGGATTAGGTGGGTCAGCGCAAGCATAATTAAGTCTAGTTTTATTCAGTATAGTTCACCCAAAAATGAAAATTGTATGAGTTTCTTTGTTCTATTGGACACAAAAGAACATATTTTGAAGAATGTCGGTAACCAAAGAGTTTCTGTTCCCTAGGACATCCATAGGTTTTTCATTCTATGGAAGTATATGGGGAACAGAAACTCTTACCCATATTCTATAAAATATATTTTGTAATAAAAGAACAAAGAAACTCATACAGGTTTAGAAAAATCTGAGGGAAATGAGGATATCATTATTTAATTTTTTTGGGTGATATATCCCTTTAAGTCTTGGTTTCTGAAAAATGTATCAAAATTAAGAGAATTTATGCTTTAAAAAATCTGCCAATGGGGTCAGAAAAATAATCTTGTTCTCCCCTTAGATTAAGTTTATTTCTCGGATCCCACTGCCAGATTGTTTAAGCACAAATTTTGATATATATTTTTCTTTATTTTCTCAGAAAACAAATGTATCTTGATTTAAGAATATTTAGATATTTTGTATTGGAAAGAAAAACAAAAACATGAGTAAGAAATATTTTTTGGCATAAAAAAATAAGCAGGAAAATAATTGTTTGAACAAACCTTTCAATAGAGCAAAGTACTTTGAAAAATAAAATAAAACCAAGACTATTGAATTACTAGCAATTTTGACCCAGGCTAAATTAAAATAGGGCACCCCACGAACACAATGAAGAAAGAAGTTTGTCTTACCCAAGTAGTGCAGCACTGGACATTGGGCAGCTGGTCACACAAGCAAGAACTGAGGACATCCTCGTTCTGGATGTCTCGACTGTGGATATATCATAGTTGATGAAAAGATGAAAAGAAAATCAAAAACAGTTGATGTTAATATTTTAAGAGAAAAAAATATTTCATAAACCAAAAACTTTAAAATCATAGCAGACAGCTGATATCACAGATTCGTTAGACCTTGATTGACTGAGAGTAGCCTAACTATGTCTGAATTGGTTATGCATAGGCCTAATAGTTTAAGACAGTATAGGCTATTATGTTGTTGCCATTGCTCAAAAGTTCACAACCCACCCGCCCACCCAACTCCTCCTCCACTACTCTGCTGGTTATCTTCAGACAGTCGGAATTTCAGTGCAGTCAAGGAAACGTTCACAGAGCTACAACATCCGCAGCGTCAATGACTTCAGATAGGTGTATAGATGGGGAATTCTGGAATAGTGCTCCGCATAAATGTGAGCCATGCAAGTCTAAATATACAATCATAGCAGGTAAGTCTCAAATTCAGTGTTCGGTTAATCATGTAAACGAATGATTATAATTTCGTGGCGAGGTTAGTCAAAGTAGTAATTGTTGCCTAAAGCAAATATTTTCGACTCTAGCGCAGTCATTTAATAGTCAGCTTTCTAAAAGAATTTCAAATAAAACATTCGATTTTTGTTTCGTGTTGTAGCCTAAACATAATAAAGTGGATATGTTAGACATCGTAGGCCTATGTAAAAGTAATTTGGGACCGAAAAAATGCGCGAATTTTAATCGTTTTAAACTTTGGAAAAAAACACTGAAACATAATAAGTGAAACAAAAAAAATCTCATATAGTTGTTTTGCCGGCAGGTTTCGAATTTACTGAAAACTGCGGCTGGTCCGACGAGCAACATGAAATCCACTCACCTTACAAACCATGCAAAAATGGAACATATAACGACGGATCTCACGCTAAATGCCAAACATGTTCCTCGTGCACAACGCCGTCTATTGCATGTAGCACAACATCTGACACCATCTGCTGTAAACAAGGGTACGTTTTACTTGGATTTTTATTGATTATTATTTTTTTTTTTTTTATGTTTGTACAAACATGACTGTAGCCGATTGTTAATTAAAGTTTATTTATATAAATAGTTAATTATAACGGTTTGCCTATTATTTTGATCCCATTTAAGTAGCGCTATACAGTAGGATAAAAGTGAGCTTTAAATCTGCTTGTCTGTTATTCCTATAATTATTGATATTATCGGATGTTCCTGGTCTTTTTTGCAGGGAGCAAGTTTTCGATGGAAAATGCATCCATAAGCCGTTGCAGACCACAGTGATAACAGTAAGATTGTAACTTATCTTCGAGTTGGCTCTCCCTTTGTCCAACAGCTCTCATCTAAAGCTGAGAGATATTATATAAGCTTTAGTAAAAGCTTGATACGCCATTTTCACAGTGTAAACTGTTTTTTTTTTTTTTTTTTTTTTTTTTTTTTAGACTTTGAGTAGGACTACTGCTACTACTACTACTACTACTACTACTACTACTACTACTGCTGCTGCCTCTGCCTCTGTTGGCAACTCAAGCACCATCATCCCTCAGTCTCAAGACTCTCCTCATGTCATAAATGTGACAGGTCTTGTTTTGCATTTTAGTGTTTTCAATCTTTATCTCTACAACAGTTTCCCATACATATACTACTGTTGAAAATTTGGGGTCTGTAAGATTTTTCGATATGTTTTTGAAAGAATTATCTTCCAGTAGGCTACATCAAGGCTGCATTTATTTGATCAAAAATACTGAATTTTCACTCCAGTCTTTTGAACAGTAGAATACATATTTACAGTATCAGTATTCAGTGCTTGGTGTTGATCTGTTTCTCTATCTAGTACATGTTAAAATGTAGCCTTTTCAATACAAACACACACCATGAGAGAAAGAAAAATAGAATGTGTTGGATTCAATGTAAAACAAAAGTAAATTTGATGTTTTTCTTTGCAGGGATCTATGTATGTTTAGGGATTTTATCCACTCTCATTCTGGTATGTCTGTTCTTGGTCATCAAGAGGAGGACAAAACATTTGAATGAAGGTCAGTCGCAGGACGAAATATTTGAAGGATATCCTCTAAGTTAAATATGAATGTTTTTTCAAGGCTGATCCGATATCTATATTGAAATAGTTTCATAATTAGTTTTAGATGCTGACATGCAGAAACAAAACAAGTAAGCCATTCATAAACTGATTCCTCCGAGAAGTGTGTTCTCTCAAAACATCCGCTAGGCTTAGTTTGTTTTTGGGAGGATTATTATTTTATTTATTTTTTGGGAATGTAATATGGGTGTGTGTTTTGTAAACTTGTATGAAACAATCATCATTTGGTGACATAAACCCATTTGGTGATTACAGTGGCAGTAAAAAAAAAAAAAAAAAAAAAAGGCTAAAAAATGACTGTTATCTTATTACATTATTGCAATTGCTACATCACAAAGGCTTGAGTGCTATGAAGCAATATGTATTTCACAAGATTAAAGAAACGGAATTTCTTTTGTTTCACAGAATTTCAAAAACGTAATGGATCACTTCGAGAAAGCCTGTCCAAAAAGGGCATCAAGGGATATGAACAGTCCAATACAACAATCTCATACAACATAATCAGAGAAAGCGATAATAACGATCACTTGACTGGATCGGCGTATCTGTTAGGTGGGTATATGAAAAAAACAAACTAGTTTCATTTGACCATAGATGAAACCACTCCTTTCAGGTGTGTTTACAGTAAATTTCCTTGGGAGAAGGTGGTGATTTTCCATAAACATCTCATTCGGTAACACTTTATTTCAGTAGTCCACATTCTACTAACTAAGTAACTTTGCATCTGTGTGTTAACTAGCAGTCATTAGAGTATTAGTAGACTGTCTGCTTAATATCTGCTAACACTTTATTTTTAATGGTCCCCCTACAGACATCCTACTGACTGTAATTACTTTGCAAATACATGTCAACTTATTCTGTAACACTTTATTTTAAGGTGACGTGTAGTTACATTGTACTTACTCTCGTAAGTACCGTAATATAGAGTTACGGTCAGGGTTTGGTTTAGGTTAGTTACTATGCTTAATTTACTGTTTTTTACTATATTAAGTTCAACTTATTCTACTAACTCTAATTTAATAATGGTAAATTAATGGGTTAGTTGACATGTAGTTGCAAACTCTCTAGCAGTGGACTATCGAAATGAAGTTTAACCCCTAATTTAATTTATATTCATAGCTCCTGAGATCCAGGGTGCGCCTTTGAAAACTGTGCTGAACAACCTGGATGTCCTGGAGGAGCTTGTGCTGGTTTTAGACCCGGACATCTCTGGCGCTAAAAATACACGTCACCTTGCCGCCCAGTGCTCTTTTTCCTTTGCCTGGATCAATTATGCATATTCCATGAAGGACCACAAAAGTCCCCTCGTCGCCGTTTTGGAGGGTGTCGTCACCAAGAACCCAGAATGGACCGTCGGCCACCTTGCTGAGCTGTTAACCGCTATCGGTCGCAACGATGCCGTGGAGATTTTAGCAAAGCTCCCTGCTGGTGTTGAAGAATAACTAACGTGGTTTTGTAAGAAAACAACGCAGTATTAAACTTCTCTATATAGTATTTTTACTTTTAGGGGGAGCCTACAACAGCTTGTCACTGGGGCAGTACCCTTAAAGGGGTGGTTGATTATGATTTCACTTTTTCAACTTGAGTTAGTGTGTAATGTTTCTGTTTGAGCATAAACAACATCTGCAAAGTTACAACGCTCAAAATTCAAAGCAAAGGGAGATATTTTATTTTATAGAAATCGCTTTTCAAGGACTACAACAAATGGCTGGTAGGGACTACACGAGCCTCCTCCCTGGTTACATAAATTCATCAATTAAACATTCAGAAATGTCCTGTTGCATTCAACATGTTGTCACTTCTTCTTGAGTCTCTTCATCATGGTCCAACTCCGATTTGAACATAAAAGGCTAAAAGTTTTAGAAATTTCCAGTGGTGTTTGTGTGAGGTAATTGGAGCTGCTAACACACACACACACACACACACACACACACACGCTGTTGAAGCTCCGCCCTCTGTGCAGAAAAAGGGACACACACGAAAACAGCCACCCAAAAAGTTAACATTTTAACATGCTACACTTTGGTATATATATATAAAAGAAAAATTATATATATATATATATATATAAAGAGATTGCGTTATATTTTTTGCACACTAAACTTCAGTATTTGATGACGAGTTGTTAAAGCAGTTATTTTAGACGCACACAGTGTGAACCTCCAGAGTTGTTTGGACTGAAAACTACTTTAATAGGTAACAGATGTGTGTTGGAACAAAGAAATGTGTGTGGGTATATGGAGGCAAAAGGAGCAAACAAAGTTTTTTACTGCACAATTTTTGTATCTCGTTTTCACTCTAGTTCAACTTTGTTAAATGTTTTTGGCTTTTTATTACATTACTACTACAATTCCTGAAATATATATATATATATATATTTTATATATTTCTATAATATTAATTATTCTATAATATTATATATTATTCTCATTTAATCCCATCTTATAAAAATCAGGATTTGGCCATAAGCATTATCTTTGGTTATTAGTGGTGCACTTTATGCTTTTTGTCTGTTCAGCTCAAAGACCACAATAAATCTAGAACTTTGTTCAAACAATGTACATCTTTATTAAGCAAAAACATTATAAATAAAAAAGTGCATAGAAAAATTAAACAGGTTTAGAAATATGTATACAACTATTTACAAACTTAGGGGTCGTTTGTACAAGGTAGCAAAGACACTTTTTTTTTATTTTATTTTTTTTAAGTCTTTCAACACAACGTTGTTGTTGTTTTTTTTAAAATAACCTACACAGGAACAGACAGATTTTTCTTTTCCCAAGAAGCTCTGGGAAACGCATCATCACAGGAGGTCCTGACTAGTGCTTCGCATCCTTCATTGCACACGAGCCAACTCTGCATGACAGAACAGACCAAGCAAATCTAGTTTTGCATTAGTATTACTTGACGTTGTCTGAACAGCTTGAGGTAGAATCCTTGCAAGTCTGGGGTGGTTTGATTAAAATCTGAGATCTGCTAAATTTCAGGTTCTTGATGGAGACGCCCACTCCAAGCAAAACACACAAAACAAAGTAAAAAGCAGGAGACGATAGCGTGATTTAGGGGGGAAGAAAACTGCTGTTTAGGAGGTTAAATAAAAGCAAACAACTAAGACATAAAACAAACAGCTGGCTCAAAACATCACCTCATTTAAAAAGGCCACGTTGCAAGAACTCATCCTCAATGTTCCAAGTTAAAAAAAGGAAAGAAAATGTTGAAAAGGTTTAAAAGAAGAAAAAAAAGAAAGAAAAAAAAACCCTGAAGAAAACTCTGATAAGACCATGGTCACATACAAAAAGCACAGACCTATGGGTATAAACTCCCATAAAGACAAACAGGAATAAATAGAACGCTTCTAAAGTCCGAACAATCTTTTATACGCTTCGATGAACGATGGCATCAGCTTGATTTTTTTCCTACACGAAGAAGATAACCAAATCCAAATCTTTCAAGGAAAATTAAGGTGCCGAGTGCCACCATCTGCTGAAAAACTTTCAATAACTCTTCTATAAATATATATAGATTCTGTAAGTCACCAGTATACATCGCCTTTGCGGTCCTACATCTATAGGACACTTTAAGCAGTAAATGTAGAGCTCCAATTGTATGTGCAATTGTGGCAAAAATGATTTTATTGCAGGAACAATCCACGACGTCATCACACCTTTAAAAGCTGTGACGCAATGAGGATGCGGTTAGTCACAATTAGTTTAAAGTAGTGTCCTCTACTAACACGATGAAAAGAAACACGAATATACTTCTACGCTCTCCAGGCATGATTTTGTTTCGACACAAGGCTCTCAAGAGGTATAAAAAGCACAAACATGCTAAAACGTTGCTCTTCGAGTATTCGGAATGGATCTGAACACATCATAGACATATATGGGCACATTGTTAGAAAGCATGACTGGTTTTACTTTGCTATTTTAGTATCGTTGCAGCATTATAGCGTGCATCAGTAATCTAACAAGAGATGAAAAAGAGGAAGGAAGTCGTTCCCCCTTTTGGACTTGTGTTTGATTTTAGCACCATGGAGGTCAAGTTTAAAAACCACCTATACAGTTTTTGGTGAACAGAAAGTGTTAGACATGACTATAAAAATGAAATGAAAAATAAAAATAAATTATTGAAATGAAAAGGTTAAAAATAAAAGCCTTATAGGGGTTTTCAAGAGAAAAATCTGACACGGATGAAAAGACCACTAGATGCTTCAACAGAACGTGTCTGTTACCGACTGCCATGCACGATGAGTGGATCCATGGGTTATACTGAGGGGTTCACAATGTTGTCCTGAGCAGTGTGTGAGTCTTTCTCAGTTAAACACAAAAGTGTGATCTAAAATAAAGTCGATAGATACAGATCTGAATGAATACGTTCACATCATTTGATTAGTAATATGCATGTTTTTACAGAGTATCTTCACTGCCGCTAAGCTTTCACAAACTACGTGGTCCGCACTGAAAACTTCTGTTCAGATCTTGAGAATCCAGCAATTTAAGGTCGGCTCGAAGAAGAAAAAGGGAGAAGGGTTGAAATTTAACAGTTACGGGAACAGAACGTCCTGAAATCTTGGCAGCGGCCATTTCTATTCAGCTTTTAAAAAGCATAAAAAAGCCTACAGGAATAATTTAAAAGTAGTCACAATTTTGCTGCAAAATATATAACGACTCTGGCTAAAGTTCAACCTTTGTGCCGCTTTTTTGTTTTACTTCGCTGCTTATGAACTGGTTAAAAAGAAAATTGCTATGACTGAGACCGAGACTCTTTTCCAAACCAGTAATATTCAGAAAAAACATCTAGTGAACCACAAAGGATGCAGCACAGTGGAAAATGTTCTTGAAAGGCCATGATCATGTTTCCACACATCATCAATCATGCGTCATCTGCTCTACTGGACTGAATGTCTAAGGGTCGGCAGGAATCACGATTCAAGGACATGAATGGCTCCACAACAGCTGTTTAAAAGTTAGCGGTCCTTTTAAATGAAGGACTTTCAAATTGAAGAGGTGGCTGTTAAGCTTTGAAACCCTCTGCTTGGACCCCCTTTACCCGTCAAGCCTCGGCCCAGTGTTTTTACCCGTCTAGCTCCATTGTTGTGCAGTTGCACTGCAACTTTTCCATCACTCTTCCTCAGTTTAAGAAACGTCGACAGCGCTTTGCACCACAGTTACAGCCGAGCTTGTTGCTGGCATCTTCAATAGGGAACTTGTAGTCATAGGTCAGTTCTTCTCCACGGTAGATCTTCCGCAAGGCGAAAATGACTATGTGCTTCTGACCCTCCACGTTGATGACTCGAGAGTAGCAGTTTGGTTCACAGGAGTGGTTGATGAACCGTGCTGCATTGCCGTGCATCGTGGCATCTACAACGTCAAAGTCGTCAATGCGGAACATATAGCATCCAATGCCCTGGTAGGAAGAACAGAGGAAAGAAGTGGTATTAGACTGATAATATGACCCAAATCTAGTACAGTGTGATCCTAAAAGATGTATTTATGTAAAACAAATAAGTAAATAATCTAAACATAAATAAGACATATAAACAAATGAAGAGCTCTTTTCCAAAACGCGATAAACGGCATAAAAAAAAAAAAAAAAAAAAGAGTTTGTCATGTCATTTTGCGGTGTACTGAACCTATTCACTGCTCCATCAACGTTTCATGCCAAATCGCTATATTTCCTTGTTTAAAATGTACTGCAAGATGCAGTTCCTTTCCGAACCGCGATAAGCGCCGAACCTATTTTTAGCCTAAACGCGATACACCCCAGGCTCCACAAACGGCAAGAAAAACAAACTGGGCTAACCTGGGCTAACTGGGCTAAACATAAACTGTTCCAGCCAATAACCAACAAGAAGGATTTGGGGGTGGGGTTTGGGGGGTTAGTGCGCGGATGAGGAGGAGGGAGGGTCTAGCTAGCCTCAGTTTTGTTTGACAATACATTAAACGTCAACAAGAAGTGACGTCACCCAACATCACTTAGAGGACCTTTAATGGCGGTTGACAAACCAACTAAAAGCTGCATATTGCCACCTACTGCACAACACCTGCATGACAGATGACATAAAATAAAGGATCAGGCTTAGGATAGCCGATACCGATCAGTTAAATAAATGCTAAATCGCCCCCAACACTGATCCTTGACATCGGATCGGGACATCCCTAATAACTACTATTTTAAAACAGCACTTTTCCACTTACCTTGCCATCGTAATACTTCTCACGCTTGTCCGTTAGAACAGAGCGAATGACAATGCCTGAATACTCAATGACCATCTCCCCTGCCTCGATGTTTCGCTTGCAGAAAAGGCCTCTTCCGTGAATCGCAGACCTATGACGGCAATAACAGTTACAGTGAATGTGACTTGTTTTGAATGAAAACACTGGCAACACAACCAAGGAACCGGGAAGGAAAATATTGTACATTTTATTATCCAAACTTTTATTCATTCATTGCAAATACAACAAAGCAAAAGAAGATACTGGCAAAGGGTTGCAGAATAGACTCCAAAGATGATAAAACATTTCCCATTTGTAAACCAAAGAGACTAAACCCAGACTTTAGAATGTGTCATTACAGGGATAAAAAGGAAGACAAATATTTCTAATAGATCCCAGGGCGTGCATTTCTTAAAATGTCAACAGGGGGTTTTTCACAGGTTTATTATTGGGAGATCACCTGGAAACAAAACCTAAACATCTCCTTCCTGCGACTGGTGGATTCGATCTAAACTAAACTTTTCTACTGATATAGCTCAAATTGTGGGGGTTAAAGAAGAGAACAGAAACTATGACTCAGTTCCTCAATTGGGTTAAAACTTTTAACTCACCTATAGACACCAACCGCTTCCTTGGATGTCCTCTCCAGATGTCTAAAGCGCATTGCCATAGGAAGCTCCAAACTTGTTGCACGTCTGTAAAGTGCAAATGATTTTATTCGTCATGTGAAACAAGCTATAGTTGCATAATAAATCGCTCAAAAATATGAATACTGAGACAATTAGCCAAGAAAGAGGAATTACAATCAGCGACGAAATATTAAAAAAGGGGAAAGGAATATGAAAGGCACATTGTCATGACAAAAAAATCCCCAAAAAACAAGTCATCAAAAGCAAATGTATATTTTTCAGTCCATAAGACAAAAGCAAAAATATCAGCATTTGTATTTTAGTGCTCATGGTGACCCCATTGAAATACTTTTAAGTGCCCCTATTATGCTTTTTCAGAGATTACCTTTCATGCAGTGTGTCTTATAGCTGTTTTGAAATATAAAGGGTCTGCAAAGTTTCAAAGATCGAAGTGCACGACAAATGCCATTATTGTCTCCCAAAAGAAAGAGCTGAACTGCCTGAAATGAGTCGACCGTAATTCAAATCTTTTCTGCATGAACTTGCGTAGGTTTGTAACAAATTCACATAATATGGTCCTCATTGGGTGCCCGTGAACAGCATCTACTTTGACTCGCCCTTAAACACTGTAGTTGTAGCTTAGGCCTGGACTAGTTTGGTTTGTGTTGTCGACATGTCAAGAAGATGCTGTTTTTGGCACTGTAAAAAGCAAATCCACTTTTTATTTGTATTACTGTGTATCATGCGCCGAGGAAGCATCTGGAGTGGAAATTCAATTGTGGTAATGGCCGTTTTCGCTTCTGGGATGAGCTGTAAGCAGTCGACCAATCACGAAAGACTGGGCCATCTGACCAATCAGAGCAAAGTAGACCAATCACTACAGACTAGCTTAATCTGACCAATCAGAGCAGAGTAGACCAATCACAACAGACTGGGTCATTGGCCAATCAGTGCAGAGTAGACTCTCGGAAAGGAGGGGTTTAGGGAGACCAGATCCTTTATCGAACAGTTTAAGACACCCTTTGAAAAGAGTCGATGCAGTGTATATGAGAACATTAAAGTGTTTTTGACCTTGAATGCATGTAAACCTATTGTAGGAGACCTCTAAAACTAAATTAGGAATCTTTAAAATAGTATTATAGGGGCACTTTAAAAATACAATTTAAAAAAATATAATTAAAAAACTGAAAAAGTATACATCATGCATATAGTGTAGTAGTTCTGAAACAATATAGATGTTTTACTGTGAACCTCTATCAGGTTTTTCTGTAACTTTTACGTGCTTTTGTGTCATATCAAGAAACAAAACTTTCATTCAGTAAAATTCTAACTCTTATTTGACCTGGTGGATTTGAGAAGAACCTCATCTTCTTCCTCATCATACAGGTCGGTGTCAGGAAGCTGTCTGTGCTGTGACGCCAGGAAGTTAAACATATCAAAGGTAGACTTCCTGTGAAACAGACAAGTGGGTGTGAGCAGTTTCAACCAGAAAAGATCCCTTTTTAGGCACGCACATATTAAGTCACGGAACTATGGCTTCTAGATAACATCACTTGTTACTCTCTAAGACAAATCTATGTCTAAACCCCCTCCTTACATTGGTAAGATAACCAAGAAGCAAAACACCTACTCCCTTGTTGCTAGGTATTAGTCATTTAGCAAATGCCTTTTATAAAAGCTAATGATATAGGGACAGACCCCTTACATTGACGCACTCTAAAGTTCCTTATTTAAGGCGAGACACGGCAGGCAAAAACATTGATTTTTCATGCAGTGGTCAGTTTTGAGATTTTGGGCTAGTTTACTCCTTCAATGTGTTCTTTCAAGCTGCTATAAAGAAAACGTTGAAAAGATACATTAAGATGTTTATTTTATTACATTTTGTTTACTTGTGGCAGTAAGTTTCTCCCGAATTTACCCAGAAGTTAGCATTCCAACACGTCATGCCGAGTTCCGTCTGTTTATTGAAGTTTTTCATGACCAGTATCGTTGTAAAGCTCTGAGTCTCCTGCACAACGCTATGTAACCCAAATATGGGCATTTCCTTTCTATCAGTAACCAATCGTGAATGTCTAATGGGGGATTTAAAGCTAATGACGAAATATCATTTAGAGCTATTAAATCTTGTTCTGCCGTTTTCTCAAAATGAGTTTTTTGTCATTCTCCAGTATAAACATCTCAGCCTAGTGGTCTATGTACACCAAACTTTCCAGTTATACACTTAGCAATATTCTGAAGATATTTTCAGAGGGATTTGTTAATAAATCATTCCTGCCCTGATTTATGTGAAATTTTAATCAAACAAATATGGCAAAAAGATGTAAGGCTATGGACAGTATACTTTGATTTCCTAGGTAATGAAAGCATATATCCTGAAATCCCTCTGAATTTTTTTTTTTTTTCATCTTGTGTGTAAACAAAATGAAAAAAGAATTTTGCACCTGGCTTTATCATATGTTCAGATCTATTTACCGAAAATATATGCAAATTTGCATAATTAAACATACAAATGTCTAAAACTTGTAATACTTTTTTTTTTATATATATACTTGTGTAAGTAATCAACTGAGGAAGTTTCAAGTTTCAATTATTTTAACATTTTACCCTATTCACCTGTAGTGTCTCGCCTTAAGGCACAATGTTCATCCCAGTAACTGGATTGTAGTTTGTGAACTAGGACTGTCAATCGATTATAAAACAATTGAGATAATTACACAATAAGGTCAATAATTAATCAAATTAACAGCAAATATTCACATATCAACTTGCTGGGAAAAGCCCTTAAATTAAAGGACAAGTTCAGTATTTTACACTTAAAGCCCTGTTTACAGATCGTTTCTGATGAAATAGAACGGTTAAGATAAAATTTTGGACACATGCTGCTGTCCCGAGAATTTTAGGTTTCTTTCGCTAGTTTTTTTTTTTATTATTAAGTAGTGGTAGTACTACTATAGTATTGCGGCTGACAAGTTAATTAATTAAACTGTAAATAACCAACTATCAATCTGCTGGGAAAGACGCTTAAATAATAATAATAATAATAATAAATTATCATCAATATTAAGTAGTAACAGTACTATATTATTGTGGCAGACAAGTTAAGCATTGAATAGACATTTCAAAAAGAGACTTTAGAAGTCAGTAAATTGTTTGTCGCTTTGTAAAATAATAATAAATCATCATCATCAATTAAAAAAATTTTTTTAAATTATTAATCACTATGTTACCACCACTTCATATATTATTTAACAGTTAAACCAGTGAATTGACCTTAAGTGGACTTCAGAGCGGGCACAGCCACTTGGGTTAACTGGCAGATCTTCCTCCTGACTGGCCTGCTTGTGGAAGCGGAAAGTGTGGCGCTGGCAGCATTTGGCCCCCTGGAGCTGTTCCACCAGGTATACTACGGCATCTTGAAGCATTCCCATCATACGAGCACCACTCAACCCCGAAAAAGTGAGTTGCCTCAGTCCAGCAACAGCACGGGCTTCCTGGACCCCCTCAATAACAGTGGTCCAAGCCACTGTTGGGAATTTCGGGAGAGAAAAAAAGTGCATTTATATATAAAAAAAAAAAATTCTTACTGGTTTTCTATAAACTAATATATGTTTATAAGTGAAGTACTGTAATCTGATTACAGTGTTGGTCAGTGCAGTGTTAATGAGCCTTTAGACTATAGCCTTTAAATTAGCCTTGACGACCTACCCTCAATGCTGTCTGCTTCTACACTGAAGCCGTCATCACTAGCGATCTCAAAGCGTAGGTGGGGATGGTCTCGGCTGGGAGGAATATTCTCTTCACCGTCTGAGGGAGGCATCTCATCATCTGAGCAGGACAGCATCCCTAAAAAGAAAGAATATATCTTTTAACATCTCATTCTTTGATCCATTGAAAGACCTTAAAGTGAGCAAAATTAAATAAAATAGAACAACAACAAAAAAAGATTACATTTAAATTACATTAAAATATACCTGAGTATTTGTTCCAGTCAGATGCACTACGGTTAGCAGGATCCCAAGTTGCTGGCTTGTTGCTGTCTCCACCTCGAGGCAATGAAAGGCGATCCCAAGGCCCAGGCCTAAAATAAAATCAATAATAGGTCACATATTAATGGATTAGTCAGGCCATTTAAGTGTCTGACATATTCTTTCCATTGCAATAATATAGTCACCACTCAATCGAATGACATAAATTAGTGGAAATGGTGGAACAAATTACCCACGTTAAATAAATACTGTGGTATTTGTTATTATTACTATGAAAGTATTTAGTATTCTTGCATTGAATTTTTAAACAGACATGCAATGTAGGGATGCACCGAATATTCGGCCACCGAAAATTTTCGGCCGAAAATGGCCCAAAAGTGCATTTTCGGTTTTCGGCCGAAAGACTTTTATCACCGAAACAATACGGCCGAAATGTTGTGATGACGCAAACAGCAGATACCGCGACCTGCACGTGCTTGTCTGAAGCAACATATCTGCGGTGTGGACGTATTTCAATATATCTGAGAGTGACCCACGGACAGCGATTTTCAAAACACAGACGTCCCAAGTCTTCCGGAAGTTCCGGGAGTCTCCCGCGTATTGATAGCGGCTCCCTGATGCCCGCAAATTAGTTTAAATCTCCCGGAATCGCGAGCATGAGCGCGCATACGTAGCGCGCGCGCGGCAGAGAGAGGGAGCGAGAGACCTTGCGTGTGTGTGCAGAGCAGCCGTCATTTATCAGAGGTGTGTGCGTTTACCTTAGCTGTTTATGGTTTTTGCAACTCACGTCCATGAGCATATAGCTGCAGATATTATTATGGGCTATGGCAGTATTGACCTAAATGCACTTTGTTTTTATGAGAGAACACTTCATTTTTAAACCTTTCTGCAGGCCAGTAGGCTTTTACATTATTATTTAATGTACACATGAGTGGGGTCAAGTTAAACATTTAATTTTATACTTTGCAATGTGCTAAATAAATATTTGCATAACATTTTAATTGATTTATTCTATGAAACTTTAATATTAATTTATGCAATGCCTTGATTATAGTAAAGTTAGTACACAGTCATAGCCATAAATGCAATGGTACTAATAATTGGCATAATTTATTTCGGTGTTTCGGTTTTCGGCCTTAGTTTCCTCTTTTTCGGTTTCGGCCAAGAATTTTCATTTCGGTGCATCCCTAATGCAATGTAATGTACTGTATGCAATGCATTTAGCGTTTGAAAAGCAAAATTAAGGGTAGGTCCTGCTGATATTGAACAAAAACACTTTTCATATTTGTTTTAAAAATTGCAAAAAACGGGCAATACAAATTCAATTTCCATTCAAAGGCTCACCTTGCACTCTCAGAGTCACTACTTCGCTCTTCATTCAGCTTGTCCAAGTCTAGAATTCCCTTGACGGTTGGGGTTTTAATGCGAACTCCATACCTGCAGTGGAAAATAGTCAATTGAATATTCCTTGCGGAGTTTGAAATAACAGAAAATATCCTTACATTTAAGTAAATTACATTTACCTGGCTGATACAGAGTTTGACTTGCATGGCTCTTCCAATCCACTAGGGCGGCCCAGGTCCAGAAAGTCTGATTTTGATTTCTTGGTGGCAATACGGTCAGAAAGAGAGGACACTCTTTTCATTCGAACCTGCTTTGGTCGAGGGGCTGCATCTGGTGTAGCTGGTGGGGAAGTCTTTGTCTCTGGTTCAACAAGGATACCTTCAGGTAAAACAACTGAACTTGTTTTCTGAGTTCGCCCAACAACGGTAGTGTTACGAGGTGATGAGGGAGTAAGAACATGGGAAACGGTTTTGTTGGGATCATAATAGCCAGCCATGGCTTGGTTGATGATAGATTGAGCACTCTCTGCTTGATTAGATGTATCTAAGGAGGTTGTTACTTGACTCATAGATTGTTTGCTAGAGGGACCAGGTGTGCTAGCAGACTTTGTCCTTCTAGGTGTGGAAGACTCCTTCTTATTTCGTGCTTTTTTCACTCCATCTCCAGAAGCTTTGGCATTCCTACGTGGTTTCTTAACATCTGCTGGTAGTGAAGCTGCTCCGTTACTACTGGTGGTAAGTAGCTGGGTAATGGTATTGGAGGTCTGAACCAATGGGGTCACAATTTGGTGGATTTGGGTTGGAACGGTGGCACCCGCAACTGTGGGAAAGTTCCCAGCTGCTGCAAGTGTTGCCGACAAGGCATTGCTTTGCAAGAGGCTGGCGATTTGGGTAACGCAGTTGAATGAAGGGGAGTGTGGAGTCGGCAGCTGGAAGGTGTTGCTTTCTGGGTTTTTGACAAAAATTTGACCAAGACGGTTAACAAGTAAAACATGTGGTGTGGGATCCACATTAGGTCCACCAACTTCCTTTACAGTAAGAATAGCATGACCTGGTAATGCTTGAGTAACCAACTGTTGTTGGGGTTCAATTGTTGATCTGGGGGTTGAAAAATTGATGGAAATAGTTCGTCCTGGAGCAGTTTCTCTTTGCATAGGCGTGGTGTTGTATCCATTGATGACACCTGGAGCAGAGGCTGTCTGAATGGCAGTAGGCATTGCTTGGCACTGAACTGATGGTTGGGAAGATACAGAAGACGATGAGGAGACTACACCAACTGCTGTAGAGTTGACAGGCTGTGGGTAAGTGGGATGCAATGGGACAGACACTGTACCAGAAACTGGCCCATAAGTCCCAAGGGGTACACCAGTGGTTGACGGCACAGACAACATTGACTCTGGTTTCTGTGGTACATTTGTGGGGACAGATGGCATTGCACCTCCAGGAACTGCAGGGGCAGGATGCCTTGGTTCAGCAGGTGGGTGTAATTTGGTTCTGAAACTCTCCATGGGCGGCAAGACAGTCTTACCCTCAGGAGTTTGGACAGGGTACAAGGAAACATTTGCAGCAGGTGCCTGATTTGGGAATGTTGCAAAAGGAAGTTGCACAGAGGAATCTAAGGATAAAGGTTCAGAAGTGGATGCAGATTTGGGCAACTCTGTGAAAGGAACAGGATTTGGTTGCAGTGGAGTTTGAATTCCATTAACTTGGCTCAAGTCAGGAGAAACTTCTTGCAAGTGGTTGTTTGGATAAACTGTAGAGTCATCCATAGAGGACACAAAGTGGCCACTACTAGGATCTAAGTACAATTCTTTAGATTCTTGTGGGTCACCAAGAGAATCCTGGACTGGGACCAGCTCTGTGAAATGTGCATTAGGTGAAAGAGGATCACATCTCTCAAGAATTAAAGGCATCTCTGGCTCAACAATTAAATGAGGGGATTGGAATTCATATGTGGAAAATGAGGGGTTTAAAGACTTTGCTTCAACAAAATGAGTAATAGGGTCTTGTGTGTGTACAACCACCCCAAGGTTTGACTGCAATGTTTGGGTTAGACCAAAGGAATTTTGACCAGCAGCAGCCTCGGAGTTGGACACTGGTTCTAACCGACAACTAATGGACGAAATATCAGATACAGGGCTTGGAAAAGTCAAACACAGCCCATTGCTAGCTGTCTGTTCATGAGGTACAGAGTTGAGTGATTTGTGTGACTTTTGGGCTTGATTTGACAACTTCACACCCTGGTCATTGTTAGCCACACTTGTATCACTCTCTGCCCCATCATCCACACCATCAAGTTGGGAAATATGCCTCAAAGATGGAGATGTAGGTGTCTGAGAGGCATCCCTTTGAGCCTTGCACGTAACCACTGTGCGAGTGAAGTTGTAGTAGTTCTCCATGTCCTCATCAGAAGAACTATTACCCCAGTCTTCTCTACAAGCATCAACAGTGCAAGACAATCTCTGCGTAGACATTTTGGACTTCTCTTCATTTGGCTCCCAGAAGTCCTCCTGGTTGTCTTCACCTTCAACTACAATTTGTGCACTGCAGTTCATAGCTACACCTTCATTCAGCACTGTTTCTTCAATTTCAAGCTCGGTCCTCAGCTCAGGTGCCTCAGTCAGGTCTGCCTCTAAGTGGAAGGATGTGTAAGGGAAATCTCTCTCACTGTCTAGATGATTACCTTTTTGTGTACCCAAAGGGTCACCTAATGGCAAGGCACCATTTTCTGCTGGATGCTCCTGTGGTGATGCTATAAAATTGTGTGGAAGTTCTACAGAGTCTATCTGATTAAAATCAAAAGGCCGTGGTCTTGTGGAGAAATGGGTGGGAGATGTAAGGGATCGGTTGGTGCAAGGGGTGCTGCCAATGCCAACTTGCCTTGTGGACTGTGAAAATAGTCCTGAGGTAGAATGGGGCGTCAATATTCCAGAACCCCGGACTGAGGAAGCACTTCGACCTACAGGCCGAGCTGAGGAAGAGGTCAGCAGGTTTTCAGTAGCACCAAGGGGGAAAACTGGGGAGGTAGGCTGGGAGGTTTTAAGGTGGTGGGAACCACCTGCTCTAGATGCAATTGGGCCTGCATGGGATCCAAGAGTAGGGGAGGTCATGTGACTGCGGGTACCGCTATTCTGGGTGTGTGGGCTATGCCTTCGTGGCCTTCGAGTGTCATCCAAATCACTGATAGTCAGGATGTGGTGAGGTTTGGATGGGGCAGCTCCTGAAAAAAAAAAGAGAGAAAAAAAAGAAGTAAATAATCAATGATCAAAATGTTTTATATGAATTTTGTGAAGACAATTCAAATGTGCAACGCTACTTTGTTAAATTGATTTGGATTACCAGGAGAAGGCAGGGGTCTGGATAGTCCTCCGGCAGGTCTTCTGTTTTGGGGGTATGAAGGGATTTTGGGGCGGGCACCAAGGTCTGGTTTGGCAAAGACAGATACCGAAGTGGAATTTGTTTCACTGGAAGGATTTGTGGAGGACAAATCCACTTCGAGGGCTTCAGATTCTAATGGAAATATATATTGGAATTTCAATATTCAAAAATGTACAAGACATCACTTTGCAGGAAGTAACATTATGCAGTACTCACCTGACTGCGGGCATGGACTGTGGGCAATTGTGCAATTTTCTCCCTGATCAGGCGACTCTTCCACTGGTTTTTCCTGAACAGGTGGCCGGACCTCCGTAACACGAAATGTGTATTTGCAGCGACGAAGGGGGTTTACAGTACTCCAATACCAGCGAGAGCATCTTAAAAGTAGAAGAAACAAAAACTCTGTTGATGTGCAAGCAAAAAGAAATGCTAAGTCTAATACATCCATTACGTGAGGAGCAAACTCCTCAAGAAATCTCAAGAAGCTACTTACTCATAACCCACAGGGAATAGTTTTCCATGACAGGCAGATAACTCACTCAGTTTTCCAAGCTTTTCTACTAGCAAAGAACCTAACAGTTGAAAAAAATGATGTTTAAAACGTTGTTCAAACCTCCTTGTACAACAATGCATTACATTTACATATTGCACATTTATTTTTTGTAACCTTAAAAAGACAAAAACACCAACCTATCATTAAATTAATTGACTCCGGCTCCAATCCAGTCAAAAACTTTCTGCGGAGACTTATCCCTTCAAAATCCACATAAACTCTCCGAAGAACTTCAAACCCTTGACCAGTGATGACCTGGTAAAATACAGAAAAAAAATAAAAACTGTTCTCACAAACCAGCTGTGTAATGTGCACATAAGACCTCTATTTGACTTAATTTTAAGCTACTATAACAAACCACAACTAAATAAGCAGCTATTTAGCTAAATTAAACGCAATTAAACAAAGCTTACTTTTCCACTTATAAGGTCACGGTGCTTGTAACAGAAGACTCTTTTATCATCCTGGAAGACACAGTTGCGAAAGCGGGCACACATGAAGTGGTAGTTGCTCTGGCATGAAGAAAGGCAGCAACCTACCGTTGCACCAGTTCGGTTACACCGTTCACAGCGCTGTGGAAGGAAAGTTGGAACATTAGCAAAGCCAAACATTATATTATGCTTAACAGATGCAAGTATACTGTTTGTTTAAATACTACATATAAAATTTGTATGGCATATAGTTAAAATCCATTAAGTATGATATTTGCTAATTATTAATTCAAGGCAGTGTAAAGCGTCACCAATGGATCTGTTGAACCAGAATTAAATGAGATTAATACCATACCATTAGACGACCTCGTGCAACAGCACTGTGGACATGCAGAAGTGAGCCATTATCCTCCTCAAACACCTCTGCAGACCACATGGTACAGTTCACATGAGCCCATTCATTTTGCCCAAGATAGAGCAACCTCCCTGCATCCTGGGAAGAGAAATGTATAATACAAAGGGTTGCAATATAGATTTGGCTGACACTAATAATATCTTTCACAGATCAGAGTAAGACTTTTATGCTATAATATTATGAAAATTACAACTTTGTAAGCACCCGTACAAAAAGAACTGCGACAGTACCATGGTACAGCGGTATTATCAGATGGCAATGCCATGATACTTACATTTATGCATACCATATTGATAGCTATGATTACTATATTCATAAACCACAATAATTAAATAGTACTATAAAGAACACAGAACACTTAGAAAACATGATATTACCATTGTAACATCCCTAAAAACCTATTAGGATCTTGTAGTAACAAGCTATTATGAGGTAGAATACGGAGTATACTGTGAGTTACTGTCTAAAAAAAGTACTTACGCTGGACTTTGCATCACCATATTTTTGGCACAGAACGCACTGTCTCTCGTCGTCTTTCGACCAGCCTGTGTCCAGCTCGGTTTTAGCTGTCCGACCCTTTTTCCCTGAGAGAAAGCATAAAAAAAGTTAGGATGCTTTTAACACAGGTTTTCCATATGTTCAGAAACAATGGTTACAATTGTCATTTTATACTTTATATATAAATTTATACTTTATGTGTTTATTTACCTTTCATATTCATTCGTAATGCCCTTATGTCCATAAAATGACCTTTAGGGTTATGGTCCAAAAGTGTGGACAGATCCTCTTCTTCTCCCAATTTAACATCCACGTGTCTTCCCATTATTTTTGGGGTGCCGTCCAAAGCCTTGCTGCAGCCATCTCTCTCACGCCATTGAGCATAAACATGTTCATAATTTGGTGGCATCACGGCATGTGAAAGCATCCCACTGCAGCACAAGTGAGAGTGCAGGAATGGAAAGGAAGGCAAGTGTGATGAATAAAATATACAATGTTTCTGAAAAGAATGAGACTGGAAAGAATTATTAGACACTTACGCTGGCAGATGTTTAGAGCGTGGATCCCATACTTTAGGGTCCAGACTGTTGAACCAACCATAAACTTCCTCTAAGATCTGAAAAGGATTGAAATTATATAAATGCATTCAAATATAAAGCCAAGTTGAAGAATCCAAAAAAATAAGTATCTTATGAGTATTTCTAGGCTGATATTTAGAATAGAATAATTTTTTTAATTTTTTTTCATGAGATGACCTAAGCTACTCTGACTGGTTGAGTGAAAATAACTTGAAAATAAAAAATAAATACACAATAATCTGACCGTGAGATAGTGTGAGCGGGCGAGGGCAGTGGGTCTTTGGTCCTCAGGTAAAATATCCTCTTCCTCCAAGTGACTGTGAATAACCTTCACCACATCCTCGTGGAAGGATTTCTGCTTAACAAAACCACAAATCAAATTAATATTTCCTTTCGATATCCTGTTCATTCTGAAACCAAAACACAAAATGATCCTGATAATTTGAGGATTCAGTTTGAGGTCGACTAGCTAATGTGTGCCATCAGAGATACTAGCAATTATCAGGCAAGAGAAAGGAATTTTTTTGTTTTTGAAATGTTGAAATGTCAAAATCACATTTACAGTAATTGCTCAGTGACGCATACATCCCTAGTTTATGAACAATGTGGGATACCACACACTCGAAAAGCATAGTGAAGCTGCACAGCCACACTGAACCAAGGAACGTGGACTGAATATTTGGTAAAAGCACTACAGTGTAAACAAAGCAATTTATGATGGTACTTTTCAACCCTACATTCCCATTTGGTTAGAATTCTTTCAACTTTTTTGGGGTCTCAAATTGATCTCAGACCTAAAACAAACACATTTTCAAGTGACTTGAAAAGCAGAGAAACTGACCAAGGATGTGTATAGGCCTTCATCAAACTTCTTTCCAATTGCACGGAGGTCACAAACAGGCAAAACTTCAACTCCAGTGTCCGGAGAACCCAGTGCAGCACACTACAAAAGAAGACAAAGCACTAGGAATTGCTAACTAATCAAGCAATGATTAATGTTCCTTTTTATATGTATCCAGTTTATTTCCTGTAAATTCCCCCGCTTTGAGTAAACTGTTTACACATACATTTTCAAATGTTTTGTACAAAATACAACAATATAATGACATTTCCTCTTAATTGGGCCTCATGAGGCAGGGCTGGAATGTTAAAAGCATCAATCTGGTGAACTAGAGTTAAAATTTAAGAACTCCAACCCGTTTTCAGCATCCAACAAAGTAATTAGTCTTAACTATTACTTCCTTAATAATAAGTGCATTGACCTTAAAGTGGATTCAAACCACTTTTGAGTTGTGATAAAGTGTAAAGTTTTAGGAAGTAATACCATTTGAATATATTAATAATAATACTTTTATTATTCCTAAGACAGTAATGTATTACTATTGTAATACAGCTGTGTAAAATAATTTAATAATAAGTATACTTTACATAATTTTGTCTTAATTTTCTCATTAGCAAGAGTTAAATTCTTGAGCTTTCATTTTAGCAGAAAATGGCAGTTTCTGTATAACCGGCGCGTCTCAAAACAAATCTAGTGAAATGCTGTAATCATCTGTCCAATTTTTTTTGAAAAGTATGTGAATGTGAAAATAATTGGTTCCACTGCTTTCCCAAATGCACGATAAAAAAAACGGAGTTCTCTGCACTCACTGTGAACTGGGCCATGGAAAACATTGGATCACATGCTGAACACATGATGAGCAAAACAGCCTATATACTTAATTAAATCGCATCCTTTTGCTATTTAATAAGGGCACTAAGCCATATCACGCTTTTGATTTTAGTTCAATTTACAGATGCTTTGACAAAACCATTTATGTCATAATGAAAAGTGTATTTTAGGTTAATTGTGAGACTTTGGTTCATTGACGAACTTTACACTGATGAATAATGACAATAATGTCTTATCAATGTAAACCTGCTTTGAAACAATCTGTTTTGTATTTGGACAGGACAGATTAACACATTGGTGGGCTGCCAGAGTCTTGATTATTTACCGGAAACACCGGGAATTATGAGTTTTCTTTGATTGTCAAAGACTATACATTCCAATAACTTTCAGGACCGTGGAAACCCTGAGCCTGGGAAGGAACATGCTTGTAATAATAAACATTTTGGAACTACTTTTATCATATTATCAAAATGTTTATGCAATCCTAGCTGCTGTTTGAACAATCAACAGTATCTGGTTGCTGCAGCTTTAAAAGTACAGCATACTAGGTTTAGGAGAGATCATCGGATGCCCACCTTCTTGCAGGTGACCAGGTGCTTGGTGAGGGTGGAGTTCAGCAGGCAATCCAGCACCCTCTCTAAGCCAGTCCTCAGCTCCTGGTTGAGCAGTTCCCTCCACCCCGCTCCATTAACATCCTCTCCATTGGGCTGCTCTTGTAAGCACGGCTGACAGGAGTACACCACACTCTCGGGTAGACTCGACAAGATTTCATACAAGTCATCTGTGAGAAAACAAACATTCGAGGAGTCAGCCACAGATGCAAGAGGAAGATTTCCCATTGATGATTCAGAGTGGAGTATTTTCACTGAATATTGAGAGTCATCGGTGTCTAATTGTTTTTCCTCAGCAACTCCCTGAGAATGCTTCATTCATTTCATTCGGGTTGGTGAAATCATGCAAGAGTTCGCATTACTCAGTATGTTTTTCAAAAACAACTGAGATGGTGGAAGGAATTTCCTTTCCATGACAAGTTTTTTGGAAAACCACATTTTATGTAGGAATGCTTTCATATTCCAGCCACATACAAATAAAAAAATATATTTATTCTCCTATAAAGCACAATAAATCATTTAATTATCCTATAATGCACAATAAATAAGTATAAAATATTTATTTACAAACCGATGTTCTCTGGAGCTTTCTGTTTTGTGAATTTGGTTAAGTGTCATTAAAAAAACATATCAGATTTAGATTACAAGTCCAAATGTATTACATTTGATTGATAAAAAATAAACAAATTAAGATAAAATAAAACGAGATAAATTAAGATTAAAATAAATAATATTAATAAATGTAAAAAAAATCTGTTAAAAAACTAAATTAAAAAAAATCTATAAAATAAAACCATGTGACCATCCCACTCTGCCGAGCCTTTACCAGAAGGTAAGATCTAAAAAGGTCACTCACCTGTCAGACCTTCACATTTAGCATGGACCCAGTGGTTACAAGTGGAGCACTGCATCATCTGGCTATCGTAGTCATTATCTTCATAACACTTGAAGCACATGGTGCAGTAATTACCTACACACAGAGAAAAACATACTGTGGATGTGTCTGTCACATGGGGTGATTTTCACATAAAGGTTAGCTATTAAAAGGTCAGTGTGGCAGACTGATAAAATGTTGTTGTTTTTTTAAGTCCATTTGTAAATACACGTTCACAAGTTTCATGAGATCGTACCACCCATTTGAGATTTACTTCACAGCCAGGGCCTAATATTAACACTTGTCAAGCGGAAAATGAAAGTAAAAATTGAGTATATGGAACGGTATCAGTCACCTGTTGGCCGGTAACATTTTTATGAATCCTAACACTGCAATGTTGTGAGAACATCAGTGTGAATGAACGACACTCGGGACAGATGACAGGCCAGTGCTGTACCGTCACGAAAGTTTAAGCCTTGCTCATTTAAATATTCAAGCGCAAGAAGTTGTGAAAGGGAACTCAATTCGTAAAAATAGAAATCTTTTGTAAAAAAAAGTTTGGGGTCAGTAATTTTTTCTTTAATTCTTTCTATTTTTGAAAAGGATGGGATGTGTAAAATTGATAAAAAGTGATAGCGAAGATTTATACTGTTAGAAAAGATTTCCATTTTGAATAAATGCTGTTCTTTTTATTCATCAATGAATCCTGAAAAAGGGATCACAGGTTCCAAAAAAATATTAAGCAGCACAACTGTTTCCAACATTGATAATAACTTTGATAAAACAACATTGAGTATCAAACCAGCATATCGTCACCTTCCTAAAATAATTGGCTAAGTCATTTTTTGACAAAAAAGATTTTTTTGCATAAGTCATCTCCTCATGATGCTGGCCACCTCTGGTAAAATCCCCACATCCTCAGTTGAACAGATCATGCAGTTCTACCCCTGTAGTGTAATGGCCTATGTCAAGAGTGTGACTTAGGCTGTTTTATTTGGCCTAAGTCAAAAGATTTTACAAGCAATTAAAAAATTTTAAAAGCCAATTTTACAAGCTTTTCAAGATGGGAGCTGCATCAAGAAGAACGAACCTCTGAAGTTATTTTTCATTTTTTTTGTGTTTTCTGAGAAACCTGAAAAATTACTTAGGCAATCATTTTAGGAAGGTGACGATATTCAATTATTGCTTCCGTTTTTGTGTTTTCTGAGAAACCTGAAAAAATGACTTAGGCAATTATTTTAGGAAGGTGACGATATTCAATTATTGGTTCCGTTTTTGTGTTTTCTGAGAAACCTGAAAAAATGACTTAGGCAATTATTTTAGGAAGGTGACGATATAATAATTATTTCTGAAGGATCATGTGACACTGATGATTGGAGTAATGATGCTGGAAATTCAGCTTTGCATCACAGAAATAAGTTATATTTTAAAGTATACTAAAATAGAAAACCATCATCATAAATTGTAATAATATTTCACAATATTTCAGTTTTTTTCCCTTTTTTCGATCAAATAAATGCAGCCTTGAGCCAATCAGAGGTGTTAAGGAATCCGTTCAACAGCGCTCAAAATGCTTGAGTAATGCTGGTATCGTCACATTTTTTTTATTTCAATCCCGAAGTTGGTACTTTTGACAACTCTACTGCAGAGTTTAGGCAAAGGCCAAATTAAATCATCATGTTATGCCAAGAATAAAAAATCCTCAAGAACTTGTATTTATTAACGGTACATTATTTTGTAGCTTGAGCTAATCTGACTGGATGGGTGATGAAATATCTAACAGACACTCTGAAAGATCCTGGAACAGCTGATATATATATATATATATATATATATATATATTTTTTTTTTATCAACATAATTTTTAATAGGCATATATAAAATATGCTACAAGTCTCACCTTGATCAAACAGCCTAGTGCAGTCAGGACAAAGTCCCTTGTCATGATTCCACTCAGTGTCCCAGCTCTTTCCTGGAGTCACACCACAACTCTTGCACCGGATGCATGTCATACAAACCTTAAAAAAAACAAATGTCCCTCAATCAACATTTCCTGCATAAACTTAAACATCATCCAGAAACTGTACAATGACAGTTTGACCAAAAATGATAAAAACATGTCATTATAAACATTTTATATAAATAATCTAAAAATATATACATAAAAAATACATAGTGTACAGTCTACTATTATGGTGCTTTTTGAAGTTCTGGCCACTGTAAATGTTTGTTCAAAATGTTCCTGTCAAATATTCCTCAGACAAATAGGGTTTTGTACAGTGTGTACACATTTGTACAGAATTTTCAACTGAATTATACAATATAAACACAAATTTATACTTCAATGTTTATACTTGCATTTGTTATTTCCCCTGATACTAACTGAAGTGCTATATTTCTTATGCCGCACATTTTTTTTTTTGATTGCACTGACATTCTAAAGAAAAGGCAATGCCATAGAAGCGAAGACTTCCTTGCAGGTTTTGCAAGTGGAGGAAAGTCCCTCGGTGGACAACTTACCCAAGGCTTCTTACGTTTGTTGGGTTTGGGGTAGTTTGGACCCAGACAGGCAGGATGATAACAATTCTGACACCTTTCACACTCCAGCAGAGGCTGCAAAAAACATTTACCAGTGACATCAAAGCTGTTACAGACCATCTGTTTCCATTGAAAGTGACTAATGTCACAAGTTCCTCTTGTGAGAACAACACGTGTACACTACTGTTCAAAATTTTGAACTCAAAAAGATTATTTCCCCCAAATAAATTACTACTTTTATTCAGGGACGATGTATTAATTGCCCAAAAGTAACAGTAAAGACATCTAAAAGGTTATAAAAGTTTTCTTTTTCAAATAAACAGTTTATTTTTTTCTATTCATCAAACAATCCTGAATTTTTTTTCAGTTTGCACAACAATATTAAGCAGCACAACGGTTTTCAACAATGATAATGATAAGAAACATTTCTTGAGCAGCAAATCATCATATTAGAATGATTTCTGAAGGATCATGTGACACTGAAGACTGGAGTAACAGCTGCAACAGTTCTTTTAAACTCTTATCAGTTCTATAACTGACCATTTCAGTTATAACCTTTAAATTAGGGTTAAGGTCCATTCACACCAAGGGCAATAACTATAACGATAAAGATATAGCTCTAAAAATTGTTTTAAGAGTTCACACCACAACTATAATGGCACAAAGAAACGATATTGTTGGAATCATTTTCAGAATGATTTTCTTTTCCAGCTGATGAACAAAAATTAATAAATATTGACAGCCAACCAGAATCCATCCAGCATTAAAGAGCTTGAGCATTTAAAGCGACAGAAGACAAAACCGCGCTTGGAACAAACACAACATTATCATCCTCTGGTGTCGTGTTTTGGAGTGTCTCAAACTACCTTGGATTCTTTATTCTTGCAGCCACAAACGCGGCAGAACTTGCAGCGACGACAGCACCAGTTCTCCTTGTTCTCCTCCAGTGGACGCTCTGAAGGGTCCAAGCAGAAGCGATGGAAAGGCTCACAGCAGACTTGACAGTACAGCATCTGCACAACATAAGGTTGCCATGAAAATTCGTAAGATTTTATTTCCAGGATTTCACAAAACCAGTAAATCCCGCTTGGAAAGATGTTTTGTGGCAAGATAAACTAAAACATTTTTTACATTCTTAATGTGTTGCTGAAATGAAAAGCAGTCAGGACGTACCTCATGTTGGCCTTTACTGGCACACAGCAGGCAGGCGTACTGGGGCACGAGGGGTACAGATGTGAGGATGCTCAGACCTCCGGTCGTCCATACGCTCTGCACGCTACAGTCCTCCTGTGGAGAGAAAAAGAAAGGAGTAAGGAAATTTTAGCACCACATAGTTTCTGCTGCATGCTTTGATCACGCCCTGATTATTCCATAACAGAATCCAGTGCTGCCATCATGTGGCAAACCTTTTCAGTGCTGATATCTGAAGATCTGTGTAGATTACAAATAAAACAGAACTTGATTTTTATACTCCGTTTTGTAAAGGAACATAGATATCTACCTTAAAATCAACACGGATCTTATGTGTGGGTTCTGCAGGCTCCTGTTCTCTCTCTGCGAAACCATTGGCAAGGGCTGCAAGGACACTGGGTGGTGTCTGTTCCTGAGGGCTCTGCAAACAAAGGAACAATGGACGCTGCTTTCGATGCTTCAATGACATTTTGGCTGAATGAGGACAGGACTCTTTGAGAGAGTCCACCGGCATCAACAACATGAATACCTTCTCAACTTTCCGTTTGATGGGTGGAACCCTGTGGAAGCCAGGCCTGCGATGGCGCACTCCCTCGTCAAAAGCCTCACCGATGAAGTCGTCCAATGACACAAAATCTGTGCATTTAATACAAACAGAACTGTGACTTTGAGAGCAATAATGCAAGTAAATAACTAAGATTCTGGTTTCAATTCCACTTTTAAAAAAAACAGAACCAGTTATGAAAAAAACAAAAAAAACATTTGTAGTTTCCTGATCACTAAGGTCTAACCCGAGTTTCGAAGACCAGGAGTTCTCCTGCGGCCTGGGGAAGTGGAATTTGAAGCTCCTATCCAGTCGAAGTCGGAGTCGTAATCCAACAGGTCGCAGTACGAACGTGGTTTTACGTGTCGCCGCGGCTGTTTCCGCACAGATGGACTGTCGCCTAGAGAGGGTGGAAACATCCGCCCGATCCCTTCGCCGCCCTCACCTTCTTCATTACTTGAGTAACCCACACTTATCGAGGAGCGGCGCTTCTTCCCATGCCCTGAAAATGATGACACATTTATAGCAGACATACAAAGAATAAACATAGCATTTCATTTTGTATGCCGGCTTTCACTCTAAAACACGTTCTTACCTTTTTGGAGCTTGCCGCTTAGCCTCATGGCCTTCCTTTCTTCAACCTGATCACATCTCTTGTATCTTAAAATAAAATAAAAAATATAATAATAATAAGAAAGAGTAGTTTAATTTGGACAGGACTGCGTTGATTCCAAGTTCGAAAAATATGAGGACCTTGAATCAGACAAAAGCAAGAAAATTGTTGTAGAAAATGTAATTATAACAGGGGCAGACATTAAACAAATACATTTTATTGTAAAACACAGGTTAAAAAAACTAACAAACTGAAACAAATGTGTTTGATAATGCCCTTTTTTAGATGGATTCCTGTACATTAAGTAACGAAAGTGGGCACTTAATGGAAATGTAATTTGTGATTAATTAGAATGGTTTGATATGTAACACATTGATTACTAATATATTATATATTCCTAATATAGAATGTTAACCATAATTGCCTTTTTTGTCAAATAATTTGGTATTTCCTTTGAACACATTTTACCTGTATGCATGGTGGTTGTTGACAATGTTGTTATTTTTTAAACAAAACTAAAACTATTACAAAGTGTTTTTGTAAATTGAAATTAAGATGAAATAAAATAAGATATACATATTAGATGAAAAACTTTGCCAAAGCAACCTAAATGAAAATGATAAGTGTTGGCAATTAACTGAAATAAAAATGTTTATGTACTAAAACCACTAAAACAGAAATGAAAATAAGTTAAGGCTACAGATATATGAAAAAAAACACACACAAAAAACAACAAAAGCACATAACCAAATTGCTAAAAATTCAACTAAAATAAAAATGAAAACTGAAAGTATATAAATAATATTAAAATAAAACTAGTAGTGAAAAGTAACCTTTTCCTCAATTAAAAAAAAAAATATATATATACAATAAATTATACAATTATACATACATACATACATATATATATATATATATATATATTAGGGATGTCAACTATTAATCGACGATCGATTAATTGTCGATAATACATTTAATCGATACAACTTATCGATCATCGATTAAGCAGGTCTTCATGCGCGTGCGCGCTGCTCAACCGCGAAACATGTAAAGCGAGCGCGCCAAAGTTATGTTTGGGACCATTTTACACCTTCATCATGACTATAAGTTTGCGTGTGCATTCGCAGCCTTTTGTTTTGTGCAAATGTAAGTTGTAATACCGTTTATTTTCTGTAGGCCTATCTATATCTGACTGATCTCATATTGGATGCATTTGGTTAAGAATTAACTCTGTAGTAAAGCGTCAGCTTCAGCGCGCGCAGCTCAAACGGCAGTGCACGACTAATAATGACTACTGGGACTGTAATATTACATAACATTATAAAGAGAACAATATTGTAATAAAACATTGTGAATTATTTGGGTTTAGTTGCCGTGTCGCGTTGCTCCAGGAACACATTTTGTGCAGATATAATTTGTAATATTATGTCTATTTTGAATATATCTGATTAATCTCATATAGGATGCGTTTCTTTTAGATAAATAACGTGCTAGCAAAGTGCTCCAGTTTAACGGTAGCAGATTCATTCAGCGCGTGCAGTTGTTCCAGGAAGAGCGCGTCCACAACAGTCACACATTCTAAGCGCATATGAGGCGGCGTTGGTGACACGTTGTATTAGTAGTTATATTTGATTATTAAATAATTAATTTAATTATCAATCACATCGAAACATTTTACAATCCTACTAGCCCTTTATTTATATTTAAAACCATTCTAATTGATTTGGTGAGGAACATAGCGTTTTGAGCAGCATTTGCAGACCCTGTCATGCTGTCATAGCCACTGCAGTAGACGCATATCGCAGTATTAAGGCTAACGATTAATCAATTAATTGATCGTTAATTTAAACGACGATCGATCATGGAAATTTGTGAAAATTGACATCCCTAATATATATATAATTGTTTACAAAATGTAAAGAGTCCCACTTGAACGGTGCATTATGCAATATTGACAGCTAGTGTTTGAAATGGGTATTGCAGTCCAAATTCAAAATGTTGGAGAGTTGCCAGGTTGAGGACACACAACACGAACAAGCTTAATTGACAAACCCTACACTCTAAGCTGATCAGCTAATGTACTGTATCTGTGTTTTGATATGCCTCTGGTCATAGATCTTTTTAGATGGATGCTAAGGCTTTTCAGGTCAGGTAGAACCTGCGATCTCTGACCCAGTTCGTTTACTGGTTTCCATGGCTACAATACCCTATGTTTCCCGCCAACTGGCAATCCGGGGTGTCGAAATACTATTGGGCAAATTGGCAGCGGGCGAGATCACACAGACCAAAACAAAAACAGACATTCCGACACGGGACTCACTTTTCAAAGTAGAATAACTATCTGTAGCATTGTGTTTCAGAGAAACAAGTATGTGAACTTAGCATGTTTCCTAAATCTCTGCAAACATATGATATTTGTATGCTTCAGTACAGTCATAAAATTACATACAGCACCTTTAATATAAAATGAGAAGTGAGGGAAAAAAGCTGGTTTCTCCCATGAACTACAGTGCCTGAAAAAGACTAAACTATGAACTGAGTGTCAAGTAGTCTGGGTAAAATAACATAAACATACTTACACACAGCACTGCCGTTTTGTGTTGGGGCCACCAAACTTGGGTTTGTCCAAGCAGTTGATGCACCTGCCACAGTCCTCCTCATGCAGGCAACCTTTACACTCCCCACACCGTCGGGACCGGTTCCCAAAGAAATGACCTCTACCGCGACGAAACTTTGGTGTCCTGTGTTCTTGTAATACAGGGCTTTCCGGGTCAGAATGAGACTCGACTCCTGCAACAGTGATAAAAAATTTCAAAACACAGGCTTGATACATAATTAACAAAAGGTATCAAATACTATCAACCAATTAGTGCAAGTGAACTGCCATGCTGTCTAACTTTTTAACTGTAGCTTACAAGGCTTTGGAACAGACCAGAAATGTATTTTGAACATATAAACAGTAAACAGCAGATTAACAAGAAAGCATCCTAAATTATAAATATCGGTAGAAACACATCTAAAAGAATGGTTTATAAAAAGTTACACTAACTGAAGTCTATTATGAGATCCTCTCTTGGGTTTATTGGTAATCTTTGCAGTTTGCAGAGGAAGTGATGGTACCTTTTTCTGCAGGTGAAGGGGATATGTCCGATCTCTCGTGCATGGGTAGCGCACTAAGCCGGGGGATGTCGTCGGGGACCATGGCACGAGGCTGACCCAAAACCACAGCTGCAGCTCTGCATACGTGCTTAATGCGAGGCCCCCCTCTGGCAGGTTCCTTATGGAGAGATTTGGAAAGTATAAAAACAAAAGCACTCAACAAATTCTGTTCTGTTATCACACTGGTTTGACTGGCATCATATTTGCCAAAATTATGTCAATAATTACAATTAGTGTGCACATATTTACTATGTGATAACCTAGTTACCTACTGACCTAGTAAAATCTTAAAAGAACATGTACAACATTGCTCATGGAATTTCTATCATATTTTTAATACCAATACATATAATGAGATAAAATAAGAATCAAATAAGATTCTAGTGCATTTACTGAAAACAACACAAAACTCTGTTTATTTAGTAGGATTCTTCTTATTTGATAAAAAAAAAAAAAAGGAAAAACCTGATACCTGCTCTGGAGACGCATCAGTCTTGTTGGGGCAGGCATTTTCAAGCCGTTCTTTCGGTTTTCGTCTCTGTCTCTTTGTTGCAGTAATTCTACCCTCTGGCAAAAGCTACCACAAACAAAGTGTGAAAACAGATGAAAACAATATTAATAGCACTTCAATAATACACATGGTCAAAAAGCATCAACTGCTGAATTTCTTAAAGCATGCATTATTGTTCAAAAGTTTGAGGTCATTATTTTTAATGTTTTTGAAAGCAGTCTCTTGCACACCAAGGATGCATTTATTGTACACAGCAAAAACATTACTATTGTGAAACATTATTTCAATTTAAAATAACCGTTTTCTACTTTAATACATTTTAAAATGCAATTTATTCCTGTGATGACAAAGCTGAATCATTCCAATATGCAGATTTGCTGCATTTCTCATTATTATCAATGTAGAAAACAGTAGTGCAGCTTAATGTTTTTGTGGACACTGTCATTTTTGATCAATTGAATGCATCCTTACTGAATAAAAAGAAAAAAATCCACATTACCCCATGATAAGATTACAGTAAATCTTAATGGAAAGGTACACATTTAGATAAATGGACTTACCCCAGATGATTTCAGCTGTTTCTGCTGATCTATTTTGATGAGTTGAACCTTGGCTTTCTTGAGGAGGTTGAACATGCGCTTGTTGGCTCCTGTCAGGCGAGGGCGCTGGGTGGTAGTTTTCTCCTCAATGTCAACGGCATGTTTCTGAGTGTCCTCAGAAACCAGTCCTTCTGATTCTGTGAGATGCATCTTATCAAAGTCTGAAAAAGACCAAATGTGTATGGACATGTTGAGAACAAAATACTGCCAAGTAGTACTTTCTAACAAACGTTGAAGTTAACATGAAATGGCATTATTTGACATAAAATACTCAATGGTTGTAGAAACCATGAACTGTGTTAAATTAACTGTTAACTAACAGGAACACTTTAGAAAGAAAATTTGGAAGAAAATTCTTTGGAATAAAGTGAACTGATGATTCATTTATAATGAGACCAGGAATATGTTTTACAAGTCTATTCTGGTGTCATGTATTTTAAGGTAGACAGCATTTATTTATAATTAAAGGTTTAGATAAATAAAATATTTGCCTACCTTTGCATTTATTGGGAAGAGAGATGTCTGTATGAATGGAAAACTCATCTGGCAGGTCATCCTCTTGGATGTCTTTTGCCTGGTGTTGTGCCAGCAACTTGGCACTCAGAGCTCGGACACAGATGGAGACTTTGCGAACAACCCCAGGGGTGTTGAGATCCTCAATCTTGAGTTTTGCTTTCTCCTTCTTCATGTCTCTAAGAGACTTTATTAGACTGGCCCCTTCTTCCAACTCCTTCTTCTGTGTCTTGGCAGGGGATGATACAACTTTGCCTATTTTGTCCTTTGGGGTCTTTTTACACCTTGAGAGACTCTGTTTGAGTTTATGCTTTTTGTATAACCTAAATTTTGAAGTTTGCGCTTTGAATTTTGAGGATTTTTTCTTCTTTTGGACGGGATCAAGCAACGAGTCCACTGTAAAATCTTTGGCAGATAGCAAGGTCTCCAACTCCTTGTCAAGATCTTCATCAAAGGTATACACATCGTCATTAGCAGGCTCCAGCACTCCCCATTTGAAACCCGGATCTCTGAGTAGCGATCGCCTTTTCCCAGGTTGCTTCTCCTCACTGAAGATCTCAGCATCATCAGGTGATTTAGGTTTTGAGTCCCAAGCGGAAGACAAATCAAGATCAGTTTCACTCACTTCGTCTTCATCCTGAGACTGAAGAGATCCAAGTTCACTGCATTCATTGGATTCAGGTTTCTTTGATTTCAGTTGTAGACCAAGCTTCTTTTGGGAGTTCTTGCGGGGAAGATCTGACATACCAAGATCATCCATGAACCTCTTTGGTGTTTTGATAACCCGAGAGGATCGGGCACTAACAACTGGCATTATGAAATGTCTGATGGTTTTCACGAACTTCGTTTTGCTGCGTTGGATGTCTTGATCTTGGTCTGTTTTCACATTCACAGAATCCTTTTCTGCCTGATCAGAAAGTTGATCACCGCTGGCGTTCTCCAACTGCTTGGATAAGAGCTTAGCTTTTTTCCGTCTCCCCTCTAATGACTGAAGACTCGAAATCTGTTTCCTCTTGTACTTTGTTGAGAATATACCAACTAGTTTAGACTCTCCTACTTCAGACCCCGTCATCGTTGGGCTATCGTCCCTAACCTCAACCAACTTCTTCTTTTGCAATTTCGGATTTCTTATTCGCCGTCCAATCAAAGACTTTCTTCTACGCTTGACCCGTTTTATTTGCCTATGTGAGGGACGAGGTACCTGTGGGTGATCTCTCACGGAAGGCTCTAAAACTAGAACCTCTTCAGTTTCATTTGATGCTGTCTCAAGTTTTATCTCTGGCTGGGGTTCTGTCCCAAGATAAGGACTGGTTGGAGGTGATTCAACAGTTTGTTCAATGACCTGAGATTCAGCTGCTTCAGGTAATGGTTCTGTAGTTGGTGGAATGGACCTTTTACCTTTTTTCTGCGCAACTTTACTTAAATGCCTTTTTGGTTTGGATTCTACAGGTGCTGGCACAGATGTTGGCGATACTGGCAATTCCTCCACCTGAGATTCAGTTTCAGTTGCAATTTCAGAAGCAGGGTTTTCTTGAGATTCATTCAATTTGCCCTTCCGCCTGCACTTTCGTCTGTAAATTGTCCAGTGATTGCGTCTTGTACGTTTCTTCCGAGCAGTGTTTTGACATAGCTTGTTCCTTACTTTGGGGGCAGGAGTGGTAGCAGTAATTTCCAACACATTCTCAGTCTTTTCTGAATGCTGATGGTCTTCGACTTTTGCAGGTTCTTTTATTTCAGGTGAAGTTGTAACTTGCTGAATTAAAAAGGATTGCTTTAAACTGTTGTTTTTACCTGGTGAGGAGACAACTTTGATTTGAAGTGGTGGAACGGTATCGTTACTTATCAGATCTTCAGGGTCCGTCTGAGTGGCCTCATCTGGATGTGCTTCTGTTGCAATTTCTGACTTTTCAAGAGCCTCCTTGTTTTCCTTTTCTAGGGTCTCCTCAACCTTCTCAATGGCCACTGGGTTCTCGGGGCCTTCAGGAAATAGGTCACTGGCAGTGTTTTCTATGTTTTGCAACTCCTGAGAAGAGCTAGCTTCCAAGGAATTGGAAGGAGCAGATATGGATTCTGCTTCTGTAGAAACATCTACTTCCTCATCACATTTAGAAGCAAGTTCAGCCTCTGTGCTGGGGCTTTCACCTGCTTTGCTTGGACTCTCTTGGACTTCTTGGGGTTTGATTTCTTGCAATTCGTTGAGATCATCTTGGACTTGGGAATTTTTGCTTTTGCTTTCTTGGGTTTTGTTTGGATTCTCTTGGATGTGTGAATCTTTGCTTTTGCTTTTCACCAGTGTAAGAGTCCACACAAACTTGCAGCGTTTCTTGCGAGACCGGGCTTTGGGGTTTCGTATTCTGGTCAGTTTCAAACCTGGAATTCCGACAAAGTCATTGTCAAAAGAGAGTTTTTGAGGATCATCAGCTGAGTGGCCTAGATCTTTTGCTGATGGTGAATGAGGCTCCTGATTCCTTTCAGATTCTTTACGATTTTTCTTCTTCTTTTTCTTTTTTTTCTTCTTTGAAGGTGACCTGGATTCATCAATTGTTGAGACCTCCAAAAGCGACTCTGCTAAACTCTGTTTTCCAGATTCCTGTGGAACATTTGAGGACCTTCTGCGTTGTCTCCTAATCACAAGCTTATTTACCTCTGATGCCTCTTGTTCTGACTTATCATCAGGTTTTGGCTCCATAGTTTCATTGAGAGGTGGATTTTGAGACCTTCGAGTTGATTTCCTCAGCTTGAGTTTTTGGTCATTGGTCTCTTTTTTAGGATCTGTTTGTGGAGGGGATTCTAATTTCTTGTCAGCAGATCTTCCTCGCCTTCTGGTACAAACCTCATTCTTTGCCTCACCAGCATTGATTTCACTGGCTGGTTTGTTCGTCTTTAATTTCACATGAGCATTTGAGATTTGGGCACACTCACTCTCTGTAACTTCAGATTTGATTTCCTTCTGTTTTTTACCAGATCTACGTTGGACTTTAACCACTGTCTTTTTGGCCACCAACTTGATTGTGATCCTTGGAGTTGACTGGGTCTCCCGTTTTGTTGACCCCCTTTTTCTCCTGGTGGGCTTCTCTGATCCTCCATCACCACCATCATCATCTACTGATGTGTCCTTTAGAGACTCTTGACTGTGTAGTTGCTGAACAGAACATGAATCATTTTGAGGATCTTCTGAACCTGTGTTTTCCACTAAAGGAGAGACTGGAAGAGTCAGCCTTTGACGTATCCTCCTTGACGACTTTGCTGAAGCACGATCACCTGAAACAGACCATTCAAGATTTAATTTAATTTAATTAGGCTATATTCATTCCACAGTGGTCAAGTGATTCAAACATGTTAGGGCTTAAGCTCCAGAGACTATCAAGTGGAGATTGAAATAAGAACATGTATATTTTTAAATGAGCTATGCCAACACTGTTTGTTCTCGAGTCAATGAAGTACGCTCTGTTGTACAAGATGAAAAAGTACATAATTTTTTGTATTTTTTTTACTTAAATCATATGGGATCATTTTATGGTAAAAAAAGCAACAATACAAACACAGACTTTGGGATTTTCTGAATTATTTGCATTTGAAGCCACACTTACGTTTATATGGATTTCGTCCAGCCCGAACTGGGGCGCTGCTATTTTCGTTTTGAACATCAAATCCTTTGAATTCAGCTCCCTGAAAGTCAAAAAGAGATTTGAATTTAACATGTGTAACTTGTTTCAAGTCTACACTTTACTAGTTTTTACATAATTTACTGTGATATAGTACACGTCACATAAATACACTACAGTTCTAAAGTTTGGGGTCAGTAAGATGTTTGGGATATTTTTTAAAGAAACTAATACTTTTATTTAGCAAGAGCACACTAAATTGATCAAAATTGACAGTAAAGACATGTTTAAATGCTGTTCTTTTAAATTGTTACTGTTTTACTGTATTTTTGATAAAAGAATGGAGCTTTGGTGAGCAATGAGCATAAGATACTTCTTTCAAAAACATTTAAAAAATCTTACAGAACCCAAATTTATCAACGTTAGTGTACATGAAAACGTCAGTTAAAAAGGCTTAACAAAAAGGAAAAACAAGACATACAAATATAAAAATGTGCATATTTTACCAAATGTTGCTGATGCTTTAAAACAGGTAGTACATATTTTTAAGAGACCACTGAGCATTTATAAAGGGGTTATTATTTATAAACGTTTTGTGGCACTTTTCTGCATAAATGAGCATCATAGGATAGCCGAATGTCTTGTTTAAGATTCACCTTGTCAATAATGTACTGAAACAGAACACCACAACAACAAAGTAATGCCATTTCTGTGTTTGACAAAGATTTAAGGCCTTATTAGAATTAGGCCTTACAAGACTTTAAACACTGAACTGTAGAAGACAGGCTAACTCTCTTGTTTCACACTTCACAGAACACTGTTCATGCTCAATGACAAAGAAAGAACTGAACTGAAACAACTCAACTATTCTGTTGTGTGAAACAACGCAACTGGAACAACTCTGCTGTTAACCACCCTAGTAAACTTGAAAATAACTGATTAATTATTTAGTATTAAGAAAAAGCCCTCAGGTAAAGTACTGTTTACTCACAATCTCTGTTATTTTAACATCTCTTTGAAACATAAAAAAATATGTCTTTTGATAAGTTTACACGCAGCATAGTCAAATATATGTCTCTGCACTGACTAATATCACATCCTAAAGGCTACACAATATTACAAAAGATAGTATGTTGGCAGAGAGTTACCCTGCAAACTTGTCAAATCTGCACACATTTCTTCAAGTTTACAGAAGTTGTTAACCGAAAACCGAAACCGTAAACCTCACAGAAGCTAATACACAGACAATGTATTATATGTATCTACATAAGTGTCAGAGCGTCTTCAAGCCTTCAAAGTCCACAAAACTTTGACCTTGATCATCTTTTTTTTTCTTCTTTTTTTTCAGTTGCACCTTTCTGCTCAGGAAACACAACACAAGTAACCATAGCACATTACCATGCCAATGATACATGACGCATAGGTTAAACAAGTGCACCAGAAAAAAGCTGCATACAGGGTTCCCATGCCTCTTGACCAATGAATTCATGTGACTTTTCTCATCGTTCAAGATTACAGGATAAGGACTTTTAGAAAGAATTCATACACTGCACCCACAAAGAGCAATTTCTGGCCAAGGCCAAGTATTAAAACTACACACATTTCCATGAATTTAACAGGTGTGCAAATCACAGTTTTACAACTCATAATATGTCCAGGTTTTCCATTATCGTGGAAACCCTGTACATAACACATCAATCCACATCAAATACATCAGTTTTCAACATTTAATAGGCATTTATGTTGATATGACATAGCTATGCCTTTAAAAACACAACAGTTTTGTCAATTTTATCGTTCATTTAGTAGCCTTGCGCACAAGGTTATGATGATGCTACAGAAAAAAACACTTATATTGCTACAAATGTCCAGTTTTTGATAATTAGTTGTTTACTGTACAAAACCATAGTAAAAGGGCTCACAATTTAAAATCGTCAACTAGTGACACACCTAACTAAATATATATGTGTGATAAAGTTCACATCGGAACAAGACGTGATGTCATTATAGGAATTAATAGAATATGGTTTTGCTGGTAATGAAGGTAAGAAGACATAGCCTACCTTAGATATACCGTAACCTGGGAAGTATTTCTTTTTAATATAATATTATACCTAAAGTCAACATATAAAAGGTCTAAAATCTACCCATATAATTATCCATAAATATTATGACTGAAATCTACATATTTTTTACAATTACAATATGAATTTACATAATTTGTTGCTAATACACAGGGGAATTTGGAAACACTGACTAGGGACAGACTAATATGCATCATAATAGAAAAAGAAGATGCAAATGAAATAAGAAATACAATTAATTTACTGGATTTTGTCTGATGTGTTAAGACAAATCCCACAAAGCATAAGTAACACACAGTGAAAGTTTGTGTCAGCTATGCATTGATAAAGATACCCACATATATATTCATTGACTGCCGTGGAATGACCTTCTAAGCATTAAAGTAACATCATTGTTCTTCACTGCAGGTGATCCAGCAGCACTGAATGCTCTTATCAGCAATCTGTCACAAGAATCAAGTCCAGTAAACTGGGTGTTGCAACTGGTGTATGTATGTGTATGCATAGAAAGACAATATGCACGTGCAAAGAGGATCAGTTAACGCATACAGTGGTGTTTATATGCAGCACCTACAACAGTATTAAATTAAATACATAAAAATTCAAACTGCATGATCTCTGACCCACAATCTGCTGTGAGCTACAATGCTACAGTAACTGTCCCCTCCCCCTCCGTGTTTTAATGTAACGCTATACGGCAGTCACTGCGCTCGCGCTACTTGTATTCTTATTCCTTCCTATGAAACACGGTCGCGTAAAAACAAGCTCGCACTGGTGCATTTGATTGCTACAGTAAAAACCGCCAGTTTGAGCCATGCACTCACCTCTTCGCTCCCACTCGAGCTGTACCCAGCCTCTCCCAGGCTCTTGTAGCTCGCCTCTAGCCCGAGAAGGCGCAAGTGAGACTGGTCCTCGTTCAGCGCGAGCACCAGGCAGGTGGGCCTCGGGCCTCCGTTGGAGGAGATCTCGTCTAGATCTGTGCCAGAGCGGCCGAGCTGCCATCGCTTCTCCGAACGCAAACGGCTCCGCGACGACCAAGGCCGACCGGGGAAGCGACCCCGCGCCGCGCCCACACCGCCTGCGCCCACAACGGCAGCCGCGGTTGCTGATCCGCATCCCGCTGCCGCCATCATCGCATCAACAACAACACCGATAGACAGAAACTCAGGCTGCGAGAAGAGGGAAAGCGCTGATGGGAGGGGGGAGGACGCGCGCTGCACTATGGGAAGTGTAGGCTGGGAATGAAGTGTACTTCCACAACATCTGGCAAATGTTGAATATACATTATTTCTAATATATCGTTGTTTTATTACAAAAAAAAGTTTGTCAATATATACAATACAAGAATGGATGTAAGTTGATACATACAAAGTTTTTATTTATTTACTTATGTATTTATTAAACCACATAATGCATTTATAATTGTTATTTCTTATTTAATAGATAATTGTGGCGAAAATATTATTTGGAAAATGAATGATTCTATTGGTCAGAAGAAGTAAGGCCTTGCTTTTAGTGTGGAAAATAATATTGTTATAGTTAATTCCATTCATTTGTTATAACATTTCAGAGATTTTAACCATTTGAATAGACAAAATGTACAAAAAAGAGCCTCCGTGCGCATCTCCTGTGTTGAATCAGGTTAATCCTTTTCCATGCATGTATTTTTTAACTTCTAGTATTAAAAATTTTTTTTTATTGATTTCACAATCAGCACATTGTTTATGTATATTTGCATTATTGTAATGCGAAAATAACTAACATACTATTTAAATATTGAATACTATTTAAATATAGTATTTTTAGTATTAGTATTATTAATAGGTGTTTATTTACATCATGTCAGTATTTACTGTTATTTATGCTTTTAAATATTATTTGATTGTAGTAACAATGGTTTTTTACTGTAATACTGTACAAATAAATACTGTAAGAATAAAGGCAATTAAAAAATGAAGCATCTGGACACATTATAGAACAGATAATTTTATGGGGAATTGTAATGAAAATAATGGAAAATAGCAACAACAAAAAGCATTGCTTTGAAGCAAAAAATATATAAATATATATAGGTTTTTGTGTCTTTTGAATCTGGGGTGAAATGCGACCTAAACGTGTTTTTTGTAACATTCGCCAGTTACGCTATTAGACCAAAGGATTATACTGTATAACCCATGATTTGAATACCACTCACGCGCTTCACGCCTGTCCTAGAAAACTCCATTAACCATCATGCAACGCCGTAGAGTGACGTCACGTCATAGTTTTCATCAGGAAGCGGAACCATAAAAGTTGTTTCCCCCCCTCGCCTTTGTTGTGTTAAACCCTCCGTTTTCTCATCTGAGCTCGGCTGTTAAGGTATCAACCCACCTTCATTAAAACAAACGATCAGTTTAAGGTTTTAGAGAAGACAGTCTGACGTATGCGATCGGTTTTTGTTCGCTCGCTGTCCAGTAAAGCTGTTTTTGACTGAGGTGTAGGTTAGAAAATCCACCTTATTGCTCTGGTCATTTTGACTGTTTTCCAAGCAGTGTCTTAATTGTATTGATGATTAGATGATTAGGTTTTATGACAAAGCTGTGACGGGGGCTTAAATGCATGATGTTTCACAGTAATCCCCATTTTCCTTTAGCTGAGCTGTAGCGATCATGTGAATCACTGTGTTATGGCAGTACTGTTTTGAATAGGCAGATGGCAGCAATGTTTCAGGATATTGACCAGTTCACTTAGATTTCCGCGTCTGGATTTATCAACGAACTCTTTTCTTCACAGAAAGCCCACCACCATCACAACAAATCACAACTATGAATCTTGAACGGATTCCCAATGAAGAGAAGCTTCAGCTCTGCAGAAGATACTACCTAGGTAAGCTGTGACAATGGGATATCATGACACGCTTCAATGTTTTGTGTACAAGTGTTGTTGTCTTCAATGTGCTCATTTTTTCCTCAGGTGGTTTTGCATTCCTCCCCTTTCTCTGGCTGGTTAATGTGATGTGGTTTTTCAAAGAGGCCTTTTTAAAACCCGCGTACACAGAACAACCACAGCTCAAATCTTGTGAGTATGTGACAATACATGTCATGAGTCACACTTTTTCACAAAACTTGTGTTTTACCGCATTGCTGTGGGTGATATTCTTCCTTACAACTCTTCCCACAACCTGTTTTAAAATGTCTCTTTAAAAAAAGTCTAAACTCAGATTTTAAGTCAGGAGGGAGTCTCGTTGCCATTTGATTTGCAAAAAAACCCTCCAGAGGATATTCACATTGCAAAGATGAACAAGCCAGAGATGCTGTTCCCTCGCTGGAATTCTTGAGCCGAGTTTGTGTAAACTCCAGTGTGTTTATATGCAAGCGTCGTCATACTTTTAAGGGCATATTTTAAGTCCAGGAAATACTTTATGGATTTACTTGTGTTCATCAATCACTTGTGTTAAATATAATGCTATATTTAAGCAATAAGGTTTGAGAAATCATGCTGTATTGTGAATATTGTTCTGCATTATGGTGAGCATTGTTTTAAACAACTGCTACTATATAGTGAATTTATTAACTGATAAAATGGATATAAGCGTCTGCCAAATGCATAAATGTAAATAGCACAATATTTCATTAAAACACAATTTTTTTTAAGCCAGCTGAGTTGCCCTTTATAGACAGTTAGATGTGTATTACACAAGGGAATAGGTGAATTGCCTTATACCTTTTTTTAAAATATTGTATTTGTGCATATTTTTATATGGAACAGTTCATTTAATTGATTAGGTATAATATAACAATATCTTAAAAAAAAAAAAAGGCGTACATTTGTTTATTTATCATATTTTATGCATATAGTATGATATATAGGAGGGGGAAAATATCTAAGTTTTATTCAGAAGTCCAAACCGAGCAAAAATATGCAATTTAGTACAGTTGCTGATATTTATATGGCTAAGATTCTGATGGCTTGTAATGTAAATCAATGAGCTCTTTCTGACAGTATAGCAGACTACTTGCATAAAATGCATATAGTTGTCACTCCTTATCTCCCAATAATATGTTTTAGTAAGATGTTTAATTGAATTGCTTAGTTTTATGATTGAAGTGTAGTTTTAATTGTGAGGAGCAAAACATGTAATGCGATGATTGAGAAATAAATGTTCCTCAACCTGTTGTATCATATTTGATACTCAAATTTAAACATGATGTATGAATATTCAAGTAAACTTAAGGTGCTTCAGTCCAGTATTCTTCTTGAAATATTACAAACAATATAAATGTTTACTTTACAAAAATCGATAGATTTCACAGCAAAAAGACGCGTTTTTTAATCATGTTGATAATTTAGAGGCGTATCAGATATGATATAGTAGGCTTTTATAAGGTTAAATACAGTTATCCACGACTAATAGAGTTTGCTGTGCTGTCTGTGACATGACTGGTGTATATGCATTTCAGTGTTTGACATCTAGGATGTAATGTATACTGCTTCTTCTTCCGCCTTCAACAGATGTAAAGAAGTCAGCTATGGGGCTTTTACTGTGGGTGGCCGTGCTGACGACGTGGATCACCATTTTCCAGCATTTCAGAGCACGGTGGGGTGAGGTGGGAGACTACCTCTCCTTCACCATTCCGCTCGGCACAGCCTGATCAGATGGCGCTGCTTTAAAATACCTTTTTTTTTTTTTAATTCTCCTCCCATCGACATGATGCTCCTTCGCTAATTTGACCACTGTTGTCTCTGTTGTCCATTAATAAAAATTGTTTTGCACCATTTCAAATAAAATCAGAAAATTTCCTGCAGTGTCACTGTCTTTATCATATGAAAATGAACTATTTAAATTATTTTATTTTATTTAATCTTTTTAAGCTTGTAAGTTAAGAGGCAGAGTTTTATTTTTTTAAATTGTATTATTTGTTTGGTCCAGTGGTGGAAGATTTTGGGCATTAACAAGCCAAAAATAAGTCATAATTTACTTATTTATGTGCATGCAGCATATAGGATTATCACTGTTAGAAACAATATGTCAACATGGCCTTCTACCTTGTTTATGTCCTGGTGTGTGATATAACTCCATCTAAAACTACTTTTAAAAGTATTTTTGTAATTGTATTATACAAATATAAATCATGATATTAAATATGAGAAACTACATGGAATATTTGTACTTTAAAAATGTCACATGGTAAGAAATCAGTGATGAAAATCTTAACAAGAGCACAAATATACACTTTTCTTGATACAAATGGATATATTTTAACCTAAAAAAGTGCAACGTTGAAAAGAAAATCTATCTCTCATTTTCCATTTTTAGAGCTTGTTGTGAGTGGAAAATGAAAGCATCAAATGGCCAAGAGGGTTCTAGCAAAATCCACACGATGAATGAATTCCCTTGTTCTCTTGCTTACTAATCAACACAGCTTGCAATCATTTTAAACCCTCTGCATACCAGACTCTGTAATATCGACGCATGAAGCCTCTGTCTCATTTGTAACCCCTTACAGGCGCCTATTATGAAATTCGATCCAACTTTTGAGCGAACGCTAAGCCCCTCGTGGATCTTCTTGGGTGCTGTTTTTAGTCGCCTATAGCCAGTGCACGGACAAAGTTCTGCTTCTGCTACCAGCGGATGGCAACAGCAGAAGGACATGTTATCCTCAGCTCCAATGACTTGCACTCCTGCCAGTACACTGGTCATGATTTAAATCCAAGGGCCAGAAAGTACCTTTCATAGGCCACGTGTGGTCATTAGACAGTTGATGAAGATCCATGTGAAGAAGATGTCCTTAGAAATGAGCTGTGAGTTATTCTGTTGTTGGAGGTCAGCAGTAGGACACTGTTTAGTGTGACATAATACTGTTAATATGAATCCATTGGACTGGACAGATTGAAAACTTTTCAACAGATGTCAAAATGTGTAGATTTTGCTGCCTTTTTACTGAAAGACTTCTCCCGTAATGTATCAGGCCCAAAACGCTTTCCATCATTAGCTCAGGACTTTTTTTTAATAGATGTGTTTACATTTTAGGATTTGTATTATGTAATGGCATTCAACGTGTTACTTGATAAACAGACTAATAGCGATATGGCATCATGCATTTCTTAGGAATGCCTGCCAACCACATTTCATTAACACTAAGATAGAAAATGCCAACGACTGGCAGGCGGGAGTGTCCATTCAATATTGCAGAATAACTACAATTTCAGATTCTAGAATAGCCTCAAGTTAAATTACTTCAATGCTGCTTGAATGAAAGTAACATTATTTACTTTATAATTTCAGGTTTAATTTAATTGCAGATTAGCTTGTGTAAAATGACTAACAGGGTCAGCAAAATCGGGACACTTTTTGGTAAACTGTGTATTAAATACAAATAAATCTATTCTACCTCCACTATTAATGTTTTAAACAAATGCTTAAGGTCTCTTGTACCTTCAACTATGGTTTTTGAAGGAATATGGGTGGTTTTTTAAAGGGGTGGTTGATTATGATTTCACTTTTCTAACTTTAGTTAGTGTGTAATGTTGCTGTTTGAGCATAAACAACATCTGCAAAGTTACAACGCTCAAAGTTTAAAGCAAAGGGATATATTTGCTTTTAAAGAAATTGCTTTTTAAGGACTATAACATAAGGCTGGTAGGGACTACACGACATTCTTCCCGGGTTAGTGACATCACTAACCCTAAAATTGACATAAACCCCGCCCCCGAAACACAATTTATAGATTATCATACAGAATATGCTAATCAATGACTAGAAGATAACTACACATTGCTATATAAATTCATCAACTAACCATTCAGAAATGTCCTGTTGCATTCTACATGTTGTCACTTCTTGAGTCTCTCCATCATTGTCTGACTCCGCTTTGAACATAAAAGGCTAAAAGGTTTAGAAATTTTCAGTGCAATCTGTTGTAGCTCCGCCCTCTGTGCCGGGAGTAGCAGCTCATTTGCTATTAAAGGAACAGACACAAAACAGTGCGTTTTTGCTCACCCTCAAGAATGAACACTTTTAACATGCTATATAAAAATATCTGTAGGGTATTTTGAGCTAAAACTTCACATACACACTGGGGACATCAAAAACTTATTTTACATCTTGTGAAAAGGGCATTATACCACCCCTTTAAAATATACAGAGATTAAAAAATGATAAGAACCCATTTTTATTCTACAGCTGTTTTCAGGTAAAGTGGGACACACATTTTCATCTAGTTTGTGCTTGGATAATACAATTGCTTGCAACAGGATATTGTACCAATCCCTTTTTTTATAGAATTTTTTTCAAATTTCTAAAAACTTTATTAAAACACACTAGCGGATTGTGTTCTTGTTGATGATGATGATGATGTTTCATGCACAGCTCTGGGTTCCTTTTTAAAAATACGTAGGAACCAGCAATAAACTGCTTTGTATTTGTTTTCAGAAAAAAACATTTAATTCCATATCTTTTGCATATTCAAAAGCTTCAAAAACAAAGAAAATATTCAAAAAATATTCGGACAAAAATGGCTATCTGCCAGAGGCAAGACTACATTGCGCTCACAACACCTTTCGCTCTTTTTTTCAAGGGTGGATTTTGGAACACACCATGCCCTGGCCAAAAAACAAAGTCAAGGTTCCTGGCCTGTCTCCCCTCTCACCTTGTACCTAATGGCTGTGTTTTCCCATTTTTCCCTTTCTGCCTATAGCTTTGTGACATTTTCTGTAAAACAAAACAACATTTCACATTAAGCAATGTATTATCTTTTATTTTATATGATGTCCCACTTTAGTTGAATACTGTCCCATTTTATCTAACACGTTAAGGTAAATTGGGTCAGTAACAAAACTTGATTTTTTTTTTTTTTAAATAGAACGAATAAACTTGCACATCATTGCATAAAATGTAATTATCACATGAACAGATGTAATAAAATGTATATTGTATTGAAATGCTGTTTGTATTAGAATTTAAACCTTAACAATTTGATTAGACTTATACTATGTATGGACACTTAACATGCTTTCCAGCACTTGAGTAGTTTCCACAGCCCTATGGTTTATATTTGACCAATCAAATGATGATATTCAAATTAAGTTCTGTTGTGACAACATTTCAAGACAACCCACCATGATCGCAATTTTCTTTAAAGAGCACTACACCAAAACGTTTATTTGTCCCATTTTAGCTGATGTCCCACTTTTGCTGAATTCACCCCATAACTAACCATGGTTTTATAGATTTACCATGGATTAACATAGATAAACCATGGTATTCACAGTAAAACAAATAGTAATCAATGTGGCAAAAAAACATGGTTACTACCCCAGACAGCAACATAGTGTCCGCCACGATCCAGCCCACATGTAGGTTAACAGATGTGGCCCAAATCTGGGCCGACACTAGGTTGCTGTCTGGGACACTTTTACTACAATAGCCTAAAACCATTTTCGTAAGGTACACGAAAGCAAGCAGACAAACAACAACAAAAACAAAGTTAACTTCTTTTCACAAGGCTATATGTCAGGTATCTATAGCCTAAGTTTTGAGTCAAAAGTCTAATTAGACAAAAATGTGTGTTATCTACAGCAGTGTTTTGTTGTTTAATTTTCAACATTTTAAAAGAATTTCAGTCAGGATTTTTTCATGTCTCCACACGACCAAATTGTACAATTGGTGCCCCAACGCAAACATTAATATAAAAAAGAACATTTTTGTGATGTAGGCTATTTGCGAAATATAAAAGTGCAATAAAGTGAAAACAAATTAATAGCATACTGACCGCTGATTTTTTATTTTGTAGGCCTACTGAAAGTGCTTGAAAACTTTGCTGGAAATGTAAATACTCGCTCTTGTATAGAAAAATAATGCATTGCATACCCCTCTTTTTACTTTTTGACCCTCACGTGCTATGTCATGTGGACCAGCGCGATTGCACTCTTTCCTACTTATTTATAGCCGGCCACACACACACATAACGACCTTTTGACATTGAATAGTCGCACATTCAGTTTTTGAATGTCTCTCTTTGCTTAATATAAAACAGGCAAGGTGATGACAGAGAAGGGAACCGTTTGAATGAAGACCATCATGTTCCACATCGAATCATTACATAATGTGGATATCATGGGAATAAGGGGAGGGGTTAAATCCTACTCCTGTCATTGGCATTCCATTAGGCTACAACATGCAGCTTTAAAACACATTTGGTGCTCCATGATTAAGTATCTCAGATCTCGACAGCACCATCAATCCACTTATTTATGGCATTTGTTTATGGCATTTGAGGAAGAACTCACGAGAAGGGGCGGCGTTTAAGCCTTTATAAACCTCCTAAGTGAGATCAAACTTGAAGAGCAAGTGCTTTCCTGCTTTACTATTCCAGAGCTGCGCGACAACATAGACTCCCATTATAATAACCAAGCACTCCGATTTCTCTGCAGCAGTATTAGTCTATTTGGTGGTGGTTGTTTTTCCACATTCATCCCAAAAGAATGGACTTCGACTTGCCTCCTCTCCCGTTGAGCGGCATCCCATGGGACAGGGTTCTCCCGCCGTTATTCCCCCGGTTGAACGGGACGATTGGACCTCACTCATGGACCCCGACTGAACTATTAATCCCGGTTTCCGAACACACCGGAGCAGCACAGGTAGAGTAATCCTGTTTCTTATAAAAATTCACCACGGAAACTATTTCCACAGTAAAGATAAATCTGTGGTGACTTGTTATTAGCTACAACTGTCAACAAACACACAATAATGAATATTTTATTAAATAAATGTATAAAAGTGAATAAATTAAAGTGTTTTACATTAACTGTAGATACATTCATTATTTTATGTTTTTAAACAACTAAAAACGACAAATATAGCCTACTTGTTGAAAATTTGCTCTCTCTAAAGTAAATTGTAAATAAACTTTTTAAATTAAGTTGATATAAAATACATTGGATACAGAATTAGTAACAGGACAGGACAAGTGGTAATAAAAAGAAAAAGCTACAGTCTATAAAAAAATGTAAATATATTTTTTTACCATACATTACAAGAAATGGCAAAATTTGGATGAATTTTTTCTCTCTCTCTATGGAGTAGAGGTAAAAATGTAAATTCACTTTCTTTTCAGGTTACCTGTGATCAGAACGGGTTTACTGTGGAAGTTGATGTGAAACACTTCAGTCCCGAGGAGCTGCTGGTTAAAGTGGTTGGAGATTATGTTGTGGTTGAGGGAAAACATGAACAAAAAAAGGTAAGACACCCAGCGTTTCTTTGTAACGCTGATGCATTAACATGCCTTAGGATTATCAGATGTTACCCCTCCAATAAAACACTCTGTACTGGACATTTGAGACATGACTTTTAAGAGCATGATATATGTGTTCGTTCAATCCTAGGATGGTTCAGGAATGGTGACACGTCAGTTTAACCGGCGATACCGGATCCCAAATGGAGTGGACATCATGGCACTGGAATCGGCCGTGTCACCGGAAGGAATGCTAGTCATCTCAGCACCTCTGGCACAAGGAGACAATTCCAGACTGTTAAATCACACCGGACCATGATGTCCGCACTCTCTCTCTCACACACACACACACACACACACACACGTTTGGATTCTTTGCTCTCTTAACATGTTAATGCAAGGCACTTAAAGCGCTCATCTTTTCGGTTTCTCACATAATGCAATGGTAAAAAGACCAAAACAGACTTGCTTCCTCTCACTCCCCCTTGTGGCAGTGGACTCCTCAAATCAACAGCTAATTCCAAACATACTTGATTCCAAGCCAACAAGAAGATTGTATCACATTTTCTTCACACTTGCTGTCGGTTTAGCACACAGCCTGCAATAGTCCGCATGTTAACCGGATCCCCTGATCCAAAAGCTCATACACAGTCAAACATACAAACCCAAATTATTTCGCATAATGTCACACTTGCTCATTGTGGGGATTGTACATATTTTTAAAATTTAAATAATTATGTTATTTTGTTCATCTAATATTTGTGTGATGTACAGTTTGAATATAAATAAATATAGTGTAACGCTTGTTTATTTGCTAAGGTCTTTATTTAGAAATACATTCGTACATGTTTGAATCCACAACATAAAACAGCATTAATAAATAGTAGCAAAAATAAACATGATAATGTGTTTGTCACTGATAATTGCATCTTTGATATATTAAACGTGTGCCTCAGAGCTGCTGGATCATCATGTCAACCTCACTGGAAAATAAAACAAAAATCAAGTCACTAAAGTTGCAGTAATTCACTAATGCAGATTTGTGTAAATGTATGTCCAAACAGTGTTGGGGAAAGTTACTCTTAAAAGTAATGCGATACAATATTGAGCTACTCCCTAAGTAACTAATTGTGTTACTAAGTTACTTGTTATGCAAAGTAATGCATTACGTTACTTTTGTGTTACTTTTCCTCACCTGGGCTGGGATTGCTTGTTTTTCAATTAAAAAAATATCTATTTTGGCAAATGTAAAGGTTGTTGAAATGAATAAGCTTGAGGCTGAAGGAAATGCAAATTCACGTCTTTACAGTAGAGGGCGCAGCTCAAACAACCTTTCAGCTGTGCTGCCATTCTGGATTGCAGAAGAATAGGACGCAGGTGGAGAAAGTTCAACACTCTCAGCAATAAAAACAAAATAATGAAACACAAATGTGATGTTCATCTACAGTCATTTTGCATATTGGATCATCGAAGGTCAGCAGCAAATACATCGGTTAATAAAGTGAGATTAAATACATAAAGTATATATTTGTGTAATCTAACATGTTATTGCAGGTTCTGAGTTCACATTTCACTGTTTTTATTGATTTTGAGGAATACTGAATGTGTTTTTGTGCGAGTGAGATGAGTAAATGCTCACATTTAGTCTAGAGCTACAATAATCACCATGTTCACACAACTCCTCTGCACTTACTCATGATTTCTCTCAACATGAGGACAGGAGAGCTGTCAGTCAATACATGAGAAAACAAAGTAACTTGAGTTACTTGTTTGAAAAAGTAACTCAGATATTCTTTTGTGAATTTAAAAGTAATGGGTTACTTTACTAATTACTTGAAAAAAGTAATCTGATTAGGTAACTCACATAACTTGTAACGCATTACCTCCAACACTGTGTCTAACAGATAAAGCGTAGATATTCTCACCAAATTTTTTCCATCACCCATTTCCTTTGGTCTCTGAGGACTTGCAACAAAGGATCGTCTTCAAACTCCTGCCCATCTGAGTCTGTTATGTAAGATATGTGATATCAGGATAAGGGAAGAGTGAAAACATTTGTTTCTATATTTATGTACACTACCATACATAAGTTTCTGGTCAGTAAGTAAAGAAAAAAAAAAAGAAAAAAATTATATATATATATTGTAAAACAATGACAGAAAAGACTGTTACAAATAAAAATGCTATTCTTTAAAGGGGTCATTGGATGCAAAATTCACTTTTTTATTGTGTTTGCATATAAATGTGTCTTTGCCATGTGTGGACATAACCACCATACAATGAAAATTATTATTATTATTTTTTTAATCCTCAAAAAGCCTAAATAATCTCAATAATCAAGCCTTTGGATTTTCTGAGCACTATGATGTTATATTGCTCATGCTCCGCCCACAACCATTGACGGACTGTCCCGTATTAGCATATTTCCCCCTCAGCCATTTGTATACTGTCCACCAAGGCAGTCTTGTGTGGACACCCCCCATGGAAGAGAGGGGTGGGGTGAGCAGTTGCTCATTATTATTTAAAGAGACATGCACCGAAACAGGTCGCTGTGAACAGAGCTGTTTTTGAGGAGGTAAAAAGGGTGTTGTTTTACACAACCATTGAGGAATTTATGCATGTTACAAACTTTACACGAAGACCCTAAAGAATCACACCAACTTGTGGAAAATGGGCATTCGATGACCCCTTTAAACTTTTTTATCCATCAAAGAATCCTGAAAAAAACATCACGGTTCCACATATATAATAAATATTAAGCAGCAAAAAACTGTTTTCGACAGTGATAATAGAAAAAAATGTTTCCTGAGCATCAAATCAACACTGAAGAGTAATAGCTGATAAAAATTCAGCTTAGCCAACACAGGACTTAATTATAAAATATATTATAATAGAAAACAGATATTTGACATTGTAACAATATTTTACAGTATTACTGTTTTATTGTATGGTTGAATAAATGCAGTCTTTGTGAGCATTAGAGACATCTTAAAAAAACACAAAAAAAAAAAAAAAAAAACGTACCAACCCCAAACGTTTGACCTGTTTTATAGTCAAATAAATAGGGGAAAAATAAATAATATTAACATATTTAAAGTAAAACATTAAACAATTTGAAAAAACAAAACATTTGAATTGTACAATATTTTGTCATTTTCTGACATACAATGTTCTAGCATTAATGAATTCTGTTGTTCCAAGCACACCTAGATGGTGCTATTTATAACAGGTTCAGGCTAAAACACTCAACTCTAGTCTTATGTGACCAGTTAAACACATGTTGTCATACAGTTTTAGAGCTGTCATACCTTCTGCATCCTGCATGAGTTGATCTATGACCTCCAAGGGTTGCTGCACACCGGAACAAGAGGCAACAGGGGATTGTGGGGGTGGAGGTGGGGTAAATGTTGGGGAATCTGAAGAACTCTCAGTTTTGTACAGGGTTGGGGAATCTGTCTCTGCAAAAAGCACCTCAGAGACAACCTGTCAATGTCAAGAACAGCGTTTTACTATTTGCTAGTCTATTTCACAAGAATATAAGAGATCATGTACAGTTACCATTGTTGACCGTATAATAAACAGGATGAGATACAGCTAGTTGGATGAAAATATTGATTTCTCAATTTTAATCGATTCTCATTTTGATGAACTGATATGTATTCTTAAATCCCAAGCATCAATCTTTTAGTCTTCTGCTTTTTTCAGTTGATGCGTGACCAAACGTTCAGTAAACATTATTTGTAGCGCACCTCCCATCCAATTATCACAATAAGCTTTGTGCTTTGATACTTTTGATATGAAACAAAGTCTCAGCTTTCGAATTCTGTCAATTTTATTTCAAAATTCAAACAATAAATCTTGAATGTGGCGTGACAGATTTTTACCTCAGGAAAGATAGAATAACACTCTTGAGAGGAGCATTGTTAAATACAGACACTATTACACATACATCATATTTTTACTTGATCTGTTCTTCAATATTTAAATCATGTTTGAATAAATCTGTCATGAAAATAAGTTTTAATGCCACCCACCGAGTAAATATATTTCTAAAAATTAAGAAAAAAAAAATCATTAAAAGTTATTGTTATAATGTTATTATTATAAAAACTGCATTATGTGCAATTTGTTTTCCTTGAGAAAAATGTAATGCAACTGATAAATATCTAAATTAATCGATATGGAAATGAATTGAATGGAGATTGTGAATCAAATCGAGACTTGAACAAAATGAACAATCTTCAAATCTTATCTTCAAAAATGTTTAATGTGTCATAAAACAAACACACAAACCTGTCCTAGAACATTGTGTATAGGTGAGGGTGGTGGTGCTTGATTTCCAGGCAGTCTTCCTCGTGTCGACCTTTGACCCTCTTCCTGCCACCTGTTTTTCACACTCGGCTCCTCCGGCTTGCGATTGACCCCTTCATGACCCCTAGAATTTCTAGCCCTCATTGGAATGCTGCCTCGCTCGCCACTATGTCTAGAAATGTAAGAAAATAATTAGGAAATGTTTAATATTAAACATTAATAGTACAATTACATGTTATTAAACACTTGCCATGTTATGCCTGGTTTGGTCACAGTCTGTTAAGTACAATTATGTAAAACATCTAAAGTACCGTTCAGATTTTTTCTTTTGGTTTGAAGGTTTGTTCTCACGTCTCTCGTTTTCAGTCTGTCTTTTGACTGCTGTGACTGCCGGCCACCGGTCCTCTGTGCTATCAGAAGTCTGAGGAGATGGAGAAGAGGACCTCTTCGATCTGCCGTGCTTTTCTGTGGTTTCTGGGATGCTGACTTGTGTTCTGATTTGATTGTGATGCTGTGGTTGGGCAGAAGGGGTTTCAAGATTCTTTTTGACAGTCTTCCTGGAGTGCTGGGGAAGGGGTTTGGGTTGGATATTGCGGTCTGGTTGCTCCCGGGTGACATCAGGCTGAAGTCTGGAGATGCTGGGGCTTGAAATGGGGAGAGCAGACTCAGGGACTGGAGGTTCGAGGCTAGCGAAGGTGACCGGAGTGAATGAGAGATTTGCTCTCTGATGAGGCGTGCTGTCTAAAGTGCTATGTTGTACCTTCTGAAAGCAAACAGAAGAAAAATGTATTCATTAAAGTTTGCAGAAAGAAAAAGTGAAAATCTAACACTGGTTTGTCACAGGTTCTATTTGGGTCCCATTTAGGAGGAAAAACAATGTTAAATGCAATTTATACAACCATATATAATCATGCATTTATGACAGCAAAACAAGTAATCAAACAATTCCCATGTTATTTAAAAAAAGAAAAGTGAAAACAATATTAATGCATCATATCATAGCATCAAAAAATGTCCCAAAAAATATTAATTAGTTAAAATGGCACTTCTTATCATATTATATTATAGGAAACTGCAATATAAAGATCTGCAAGATCTGACTTTTTGGTACATATTAATAAAAAATAAACAAAGTAACCCTAATGTGCACTGAGGCATCAGGCATTCACCTGGTTTGTTACTATAGTGTGTGATAGAGGTATATGGAGAAGAGAATTATGGGAAGGGGCCTCCTGACTCCATCGTCTGGCCTGTTCCATCTTCCTCCTTAGACGCCACTGAAACAGGATGTCATCTTCACGACGGACACCTGACCCCTCAGAACCGACTGCTGGTGGAAAAGACATTCCCTCACACAAACTGGGCTCTAAAACTACTTTAAGAGACAGAAACAAACAAACAAAAATATCTCATGCAATTTTATTATTCTAATATAAACACCTTGCAGGCCAAAACGTCAATTATACCATTTCAGTTTGTTTTTTAGTTAACTGAGCATGTTTACAAAACCACCTCTTCTTTTTACAGCATCTGTGGTAAGAAGTGTCGGTGACTTATAATCTGATAAGGATGTGTTTTTGAAATCGGCAACACAAAGATGTTCTGAAAAGGATAGATAGTGTGCGGCATGTTACATGACATATACTAAATGTGTTGATGTTTTTTTTTTTGTGTGTTACACCTGTTACTTACTGTTGATTGAGCCAGTTAAGGTGGACACGACTGGTCTTCGGACCGGCTCATCAGTGCTCACGGGGGAGGAGAAATCGGAGCAGCCCAAACCCTCAGAGCTGATAGGCACCGAGCCACTGCTGAGAGAATGCTCGCTAAAAACACAAGAATTAAATGTCTAAAATCTAAACTAGTCAATTGGACTTTGATTTGGTCAATTGCCATCACAATACATTACCAACCAAATATAAACATCTTTATTCACATCTGCTTTCCATGAATAAATGGGCTATACTTGGTGTTTTTCAAGAGTTCAGTCTTTGTCAGAGTGTTTTTAAGAGAAACACTCGGACTGCAAATACATTACCAACCAAACCAAAAAATATTTTTTTCCACGAGTGTTGTCACAAGTCGCTGTCTCGCTAATATACCCGATGATTTAGAGTTAATTACGTAAATGCAATTTACTATTGTGTAAAAATGTTTTTACAGAAAGCACAAGCTTTTTGTGTCTGGTTGTTATGTTGAAATGCCTAATTGAATGGTAGAATTGTGTGTATTAAGACCTGCCGGGACCCGATGTAAGATCCACCAATCAGAGATTCCCGAATCTCAGCAGATTTTTTGATTGGATAAAATTAATGGTGAAGATCTCGTGTTTTTCCGTGGGTGCTCGGCCATTCACGGAATCGGCACCTTTGACTGATATTATGACAATATAGGTTCAAAAGAATAAAATTTATTTGAAATAGAAATCTTGTAATTATAAATGTCTTTATTGTCACTTGTCTTTCTACAGAGCTGCTTTATAGATTAATTTAACTTATTTCATAATTTGACGATCTTTACACAGTTATTGAACAGAACTAAATCAACACTGAACTGACCTCAGCTAAACAATGACATCATTTTTTTTTAGAGCTGCTTTACAGCTTATTGTATAAGCGCTATATAAATAAAGGTGCCTTGACTTTTGAGCAATGTAATGCATGTTTGCTAAATAAAAATAATACAGCTCACTTGATTGTGAAACTCCTGTATTGACTTCCACACAGAACATTCAGTCCAGGAAACTGAACATGTTGGTGGTCATTAATCGCTTGTGAAATGACATTTCCCCCTTGAGTGAATGAGTGTGTGTTTACAGTATGTGTGGCGGGGGTCTTACCTTCTTTGCAGTAAACGGTTGGCCCGCTCCTGTAGCTGCAGTATCTCTGGTTCTTCTTGGTCACAGTGCGATGACTCAGATAATGACTGGTAGCACACCGTGGTGGAGATTACAGGAAAAAATCACATTTTAAAATATATTAAAATAGAAAATAGGTACAGTCAAAAAGGCTGCATTTATTTGATCCAAAATACAGTAAAACTGTAATACTGAAAAATATTACAATTTGAAATAACTTTCTATTTTAATATATTTTAAAATGTAGGCCTAAAACAGATAATTAAGATGATGTCTGGACAGAATTTTGTGGTGGAGATCCATAAGATTATCAAAAACTCTAATACCGTCACCAGTAAAAACAGTCACTAAGGCACCACTGACTACTGACATTTAAGGACAGCCTGGGATAGTTTCCATCAGGCATGTTAAATCATCGCTGAGGACAAGACCACGAGTGACGGCTTGCAACTCAAAACAGGGAATGTGTGCCAAGGGTTGCATAACAACTCTCTGTTGTGGGGAATTTATAAATACATAACATTTGATGTTCAATAGACACTGCTTTATATCAGGTGGTTTGATTATCCGAGTGAGTTCTTCTTCCTTTAATGCTAAGGTATTCTAGAGTCCTTTCCAATTCCTTTCCTTTCCACAAAGCATTACAATATCGTTCCTGCCGATCTGTGCAATTTTGTTTTGTATGTGTGTATATATATATATATATATATACACACACACACACACACACACACACACACACACACACACACACACACACACACACACACACACACACACACACACACACACACACACACACACACACACACACACACACACACACACACACACACACACACACACACACACACACACACACACACACACACAGTACACTTGTTAAAAAAAACAACAGTAAAAACAGTAATATTGTGAAATATCATTACAATTTAAAATAACTGTTCATAAGAACAGCATTTATTTGAAATAGAAATCTTTTGTAACATTATAAATGTCTTTACTTTTGATCAATTTTATGGATCTTTGCTGAATAAAAGTATTGATTTCTTAAGAAAAAAAGGGAAAAAAAACTCACTGACCCCAAGCTTTATACAGTACACATAATTGACCCTGGATCACAAAACCAGTCACAAGTCGCACGGGTATATTTGTGGCAATAGCCAACAATACATTGTATGGTTAAAAATGATCGATTTTTCTTTTCTGCCAAAAATCATTAGGATATTAAGTAAAGATCATGTTCTATGAAGATATTGTGTAAATTTCCTACCGTAAATATATAAAACATTTATTTTTGTGAGTGAATGCAGCACATTCGCGAACATAAATGAACAACTTTAAAGGCGATTTTCTCAATGTTTCGATTTTTTTTGCACCCTCAGATTCCAGATACATGGGGATATTTTGGGGATATTTAATTTAATTTTATAAATCAATAAATTCCACTTGAAACAAACCTTATACAATCTGTATTGTGAAAAGCGCTATACAAATATACTTGACTTGACATTTTCAAATACAGTAGTTGTATCTCGGCCAAATAGGTTTGTATTATCAACAAACCATACATCAATGGAAAGCTTGTTTATTCAGGTTTCAGATGAGGTATAAATCTCAATTTCAAAAAATGTACCCATGTGACTGGTTTTGTGGTCCAGGGTCACATCCTGCTCTAAATGAAGAACCCCCATGGAGGGAGATTTCCCAGCTACCACCACTAGATGGCAACAATCATCCACCACACTTCCTAACCACATCTGGCAACATGAGGAAATATCCTAGTTTTCTTCTCACATACATCATAAACACAATTCAACCGCAATGGCATCATATAGAAGACCTACATCAATATAATCAATATAACAAACTGTAAATCGTTTAGCATTCTCTTTAACATACGGTCAAAATGACTTCAGCTCTTTCAGGCAAATCAGTTGTTCAAATTTATGCAAAACCTACCAGCATACTGAGGTCAAGCATGTGTCTAGCTGGAGACAGTGTGGTTTCATCATGCAGTGGCTTTGAGATTGGGCTCTGGGAGCTGGTAGGGCCATCGTTCATGAGGTCAAGTGGATCTAAACACAAGATATACACACACAAAGGAAAAGTGTGATGTGTGATCTCAAATACTTTATCAATACATTTTTTTTAATAAAAAAAACAGATGTATTATTCGAAGTAGTATAGGCCTGTATTAATCAACTGGGTTCAGCACACCTCTGATAAGTTTTTCTGATGTTTGTGTTGGTGTTGAAGTGGATAGAGGGGATGTGGACATCCACCAAAACGGCTGATCATCTCTTCCCTCTGTTGCCTGAAGCTGTCTTTCCTCGCGACTCTGTGGCCTTCCAAAGCGGAAGCGTTCAATGTACCTTGAAGGATTTAATTGCAAGAAGGATGTCACATAATGAACAAGCAACAATATATTCTTAAATGTAGACAAAAGGGTGTTTTAAATGTCCCGGACCTGCTCATCTGAGAATTAATGTGTCACCAGACTCACCACATGTGGCAACATTACTCTAGAACACCAGTTTTCCTTTAATAAGGAAAGCTACTGTTGACATTTCAATTGCATGGTTTACTACATACAAAATGGTGTGTGAAATTACTGTCCAAAGTCCAGTTCCAGATGTAAAAAAGCGATTCATTTATAATAATAATGTTAAAACAGACCAACCGTGGTCCGTGACCCAGATTTTTTAAATGTTTTTTTGAAAGAAGTCTCCTATGCTCAACAAGGCTGCATTTATTTGATCAAAAATACAGTAAATATATATTATTAATATATTTTAAACTGTAATTTATTCCTGTGGTGGTAAAGCTGCATTTCCAGCATCATTACACCAGTCTTCAGTATCACATGATCCCTCAGAAATCATTCTGATATGATTTGATGCTCAAGAAACATTTGTATCATTATTATCAACATTAAAAAAAACTACGTACTGCATAATATTTTTATGGGAAATGATTACATACATTTTTTTCACAATTCTTTGATTTGAAAGTTAAAAAGAATAGCATTTATTTGAAACAGAAATATTTTGTAACATTATAAATGTCTTTAGTATCACTTTCAAGTGTAATGTATCCTTGCTGAATAAAATAATTTATATAAAAAAATCGTACTGACATCAAACTGTTGAACGGTTGTGTATATCGGAAACCTATTCAAATCCAATCGTGAGGTAAATGCCCTCGGAAGACACTTTTTCATATTCCAGATGAAACTGAACAAAATACATCTGCTTGTTGAAGTCACATACATGTACATTTTACTCCTCCCAAAATGGTAAAAAATTAACATGCGAGAGCGCGTTATAACGGCTTCCGGTTTACAGATGCGACAGCGCTGCTGTAACACGCATCGCCACAGATATGGCTGAGAATCTCTTCAGCAAGCCGACGTGCAAACTGCCGCAAATGAAACTGAAAGTTTAGCTCACATCCTGAAGCTCAACACACAGTTGTCTTCATTAAAAGTAGTGACACTAAATTATCTTTCCAGTGCTGATGCCACTCTTGAAATTAGCTAGTGATAAATAAAATGCAGCTCATATCTTGCTTTCATTGACGTGAACATGAATTAAAAATTCAATTAATATTAGATTTGCAGAGATGCAGTTATGTTGCCATGTGTAAGTGGAACACTTTTAACAAAACGGATAGTAAAGAAGTCATGTGAAAAAACACATGAATAACCAGGTGTAAAATCTGTTCTTCAAAAGTCTACTTTAAACCTGAAAACAAAGATGACAAATCTAAAACAAATTCCATGAGAAATATTACAATTTCTGTGTTATGGCGCTTTTCCACTGCATGGTACGGCTCGGCACCACTGACTCAGCTCGCTTTAGCTCGGTTTGCTTTTCCACTGCAGTTTAGTACCGCTTCAAAGTGGGTGGGATTATAGACCGATCTAAGCGATGTTGGGTGACGTCACTTCTTGTTGACGTTCGAAGTATTGTCAAACAAAACGTAAGCTACCTCGACCCTCCCTCCTCCTCATCCACCCCTGACATCGCTTAGAGCAGCTTTAAAGTTGCTGAAAAACTTTTGCAGTGAAAAAGCACCATTATATAAACAATCTCGATTAATCAATTTGACAGCACTAGTTTATTTAAAATCAATGGTAATATTGCCAATAGAGAGGTCTCTTACTTTGCAAGAACTGAGGGTTCCTTTGCCCCCGTTGTCACTGGTGAAACCATGTTTCTCATGGCTTGCATCTGAGCTTCAGAGCAAGGAGAAGCGTTAGTGTCGTCTGTGGAGCAACTCGGGTCAGTAGAAGGCCAAGACTCTGAGAAGTTCAGCTGGCGTTTATTAGACGAAGGAGGGCAGAGCAGGACACTACGTGATCTTTCATGGAGAACCTGGTCTTCCGTCCTCAACGGTGATATCCGAGTAGGAGGATCTGGAAGACTGGGTGGCTCAGCAAACCGGACAGGACTCAAGGCCTGCAATGTGCAATGCAAAAAAAGTCAGTTAAAGCCATGTTTTTCTAATCTCAGCACTTGCAGTTAGCAGTTATCATTGCATTGAGATACCAATCACTTGTTGAAGTCACCATGAAATCAAAATGGACAATTCTTGTTTTTTTATGGAATATTTGGAGTCTATTTTTTTAAAATGTTTATGAATGTGCCCCCATAATCTTTAATCAAAATAACTTCCCCTCCCTCTTGCAGTGACATTCTTTTCTCTGATAATGTGTTTACTGCTGTGAGGGCGGGACAATCTGTCACTCACGAGATCGACCAATAGCAAACCACAACCATCCCACCATCCAATTCCCAATGGACAAAATCAAGTCCTGCCCTACATTTTTTCTAGTTTGAGAAAACACCGCACTGATGCACGTTACTAGTGGTGGGAAGTTTGGATCATTTTACTACTGACTCTTATATTTAAATCTCGTTTATCAAAATGAACAAATCTTTTTTCCCCAAGTCATTTTGTTCATTTCAGCAGAATGAACAAAATGGCCAAATACCCCCAACACATCTACTTGTTGATCACATTTTGAATAAGAAAAAAACTACAATACAACCAAGGCCAAATAATAAGAAACAGAAAACGATTTGTTCATTGCTTATCTGGGTTTTCAGGCTATGAAGTCTGTTAGTTTACCTCACTACCCGATCCGAGTCGTTCGTTCTTTTGTCACATCACATCCCCATAAACTGAAGCTATGTAGTCGGTACCAGAAACAGAAATGATTAGTTCACCTCTTGAGTATTTGGGTTTGAAGACCCTGTCGTTCATTCTTTTGTCAAGTTACTGTGTGTTGTTATTAAATGTGGGTATCTTTGCTTTATCAAAGTGATTTTATCCATCACACTAATAAAGTTTAAAGCATTTCCCAACTCTTTACCACATTCAATGCTATGGAAAAGAACCATCATGACAGAAATTCACAAATTTATGAACTGTAAGAAATAAAAAAGCTACAATTTGAGACCAGAAGCGCATCTGTTACAGTTATACGAGAAAGACACATAACTGTAAGAGTTTACAAAAAACTGACCACGCGCTTGTTTGTAAGGAAGTTTGGAAATTATTAACTAATTTCTGTATCCAATACAGCTGTCACGAAAGAATGAACGACTCAGATCCGAAGACTCGAGAGGTGAACTAATAATTTCTCTTTCCGGTACAGACAGCATAGCCTCTATGGGACTGTAACGGGATGAGCGACCGACTTGGACCCAAACCCGAAGACTCAGGAGGTGGGCTAATCATTTCTGTTTCCTGTACAAAACCTATAAGATGTTGTGCATGTGCGGTCAACACCAAATGAACAAATCACTCTCTGAGACAACTCATAATTCCAAAGTCATATTAAAGATTCGTTCAAAATGAACAAATCGTTCATAATCGACCCATCACTACACGTCACAACAGGGAAAAAAAGACTGTCGCAACTTTCGTTTCATGATGACTTGATGTTCAGATGAGGACTCTTTTGAATAGAAATCAAGTTTACCATTAACTGAATAGTGCACAGTATAGTGCATACTGCCTACTATTAAAAAAAGTATGTGAACCACAAGTCACTATGCAATGGTTTCAAGCAGTAATACTCTACCATATAGTCATTTTTGTACTTTAAAATAAATTTTGTTTCAAATTCAAAATGCACATGCTGTGTACATTATAGCCTACAGATAGCAGTATGCTATTCCAAACATTTGTCTGCCAATTGCAATCTACAACCATTGAAAGTGTCACAAAATACTTAAAGAAACATAAAACAAAGTGTAATGCAAAGTCACTTCTCTAACCAGCCTTCTTTGTTGCTTTGGGATTTTTCTGGATCTAGATGGGCTGTAGTGGCTCCTGGACAAAGGAGGGTCTGGAGGAAATGGATTCTGTCTTGTGAAAACAGCTCCACTGCTAATAAAAGTGAGAAAGTGTTTAAATCAACCTGATGTAAACCAGTTTAATCTGATACTCTGACAGCATTTGACATCCAACCCACCTTGATCTCATAGTTTTCATGCAAACCTGTTCTACTCAATAAAAACAAAACACGCAAGTGGAGTTTCATCATGTAGGATCCATGACTATCTAAATAAAGACACAATTTAGTGAAACTGCATTTTGATTCGAAGAACAGTGTTTATGTTGCACGAGCATGGACTGTATCTTAACCGTCGCGTGAGTACGTTACTAAGGGATAATTAAACGGTCATTTAGCACAGTATTTGTTAAGATATACACCATTTTAAATCTTAAAAACAATACATATCCGAATATAAACACAATCTTATTGCAAATTTGTTGTATAGTCAGATATTGCTTCAAGAAAGTATCTCCGCTTACTTTTCGAATTGTGTGACCGTGTTGTATCCTGGGATATGCAGTCCGAACACGGTTGTTTACATTGTTGTCGAAAACTGCTGACCAACCAATCACGTTTAGTATTTTGTGATCGACAGCCATTTGAACCAATAAGAGCGATGCACTCTCGTCCGCTGCAGCCAATGACGAGCCGGGAATCTCATTGCGCGCGGAAGAGGAAAGTCGGATTGTGACAGAAGCGTCTCGTCGTCAGTCTCTCTGCTAAGGATTGAAAGGTGAATGACGTGTTGTTTGGTGTTTATAAAGTATTTCTACCTTCCCAAGTTATATTATTTACTGTATTATGTTTTTGTTAAGGCGTTTGTGAAGTCGGTGAAGAGTTTAAATGCCGTTAATCAGGGATTTAAGTGGTTTTCTAGCTAGCTAACGACAGCTGTTTATATCATTGTACGTTAACTTAACTGTTAGCTGATTAGCAAAATAGTAACGTTACTGTTTTTTTGTTTTTGTTTTTTCATGACCCCTGTGATTTTCCTTTTTCAAACTTTTCTATTGATTTACCGAAAAAAACAACAACTATATATATATATATATATATATACACACACACACACACACACACATACATACATACAAATATAATTGTTTAAAATAATTGTAATAATAATTGAAATAATTGCAGATGTAAAAAAGAAGGGTCTGAAATTAACTAGGGCTTGGGACATCAAAAGTGCCAAAAATGCCCCAATGATTGGGACATTTTTTTTATATAACTTACCTATATGTAGGTGCCTCATATTTGTAATATGCCCTCAAGATAGCATATCAAATTGGAGCGCATCCACTTGATTTTATATTAATTTCATTGTCATTTAATTGAACCCATTTCAATTATATTAGTCATAAGTAAGTACCAAATCACTAAATCATCTGAATGATATTACAGGTAAAGAATCCCTGTTGTGTGAGGATCACTCTGTCACAATGCTTCACTGTAAAATCAAGACTGAAAAAACAGGTGAGGTTGCAAACAATTGTTTCTTGTTACATTTCTGTTTTAGTACGTGGTGTGTCCCTGAAAAAAATTATTTAATTTATGTGGTGAAATGGTTCTTTTGCAGATGCTGGGGCTCGAAACCGCCTTGATGCAGTATTGCAAGGTCTGGTTGAGAGGAGTGACAGTGAGAGGTTAGTGCATTAATGTGCCTTGAGCATTGAAAGCTCCAGGCTGTAACAACGAAGTTGCAAATGGACCTTAGGCAATTAAAGCTCATTAGTGATGAGTCTACTTTTGTAAACTGTCAGTTTTCCAGAATGTCTAGCAGTACTTAATAGCATAATCACACGATGTACTCCCACATAAATCTGTTGTGTCCTTTTGTTGTTATTTGACATTAGTGATTGCATTGTGTTTGAGCAATGGCACAGCTGTAAAGTTTGTTCTGACTGTGCTGAAACTGCACTTCCTTTAACAGTACCTGTGTCTTAAAGGACAAGTTCGGTATTTTACACTTAAAGCCCTGTTTTCAGATCGTTTATGATGAAATACAATGGTTAAGAATCTTGTTGACTCCATTGACTTGTATTGGATGAAAAACTACGATAAAACCTGTTGGAAAGCATCTTTTGCAGCGATATTTGTGTGAGCATATCAGTGAACACCCCTGACCACTCGGTGAGTTTCACGTCTTTGTAAACGAAAGTTTAATGCGTTTTAGGAAGGATTATTCCAGTGCACCTATGCAACCATTGTGGAGGTGGGGGGGGGGTGCTACCACAGAAACCGAAAATTCTCGGGCCAGCAGCATTTGTCCAAATTTCAATCTTAACCATTGTATTTCATCAGAAACGATCTGAAAACAGGACTTTAAGTGTAAAATACCGAACTTGTCCTTTAACCACTAACCAGGTGCAACATTATAATATTGTACTGTATAGTAATTTGTCTGTTAAGTGCTGCAAGATGTAAAATACAGCCAATCAGAACATGATTGATGTATGATCTACAGTATCAGTGACTATTGTAAGTGCCTAGACTTTTATTCAATAAGTGTTTATGCATCATTCAATCAATACATCAATAAATTCATCACAGTGTTTTACTTAAACATATTGTTGCTAAATTTTAACTATATTATTGTACAATTCTATATATAAAATTGTATATAAATACATACAACTTTACCTGCATACATATAGTATACTCAAATAAAGTGATACACCTATGAGCCAAAAGTAAAACATTATGATATATACCTGCCTAATATGCTGTTGGTCCTCCGTGTGCTGGCAAAACAGTGCTGACCCGCTGAGGCATGGACTCTACAAGAGCCCTGAAGGTGTTCTGTGGTATCTCTGGCACCAAGACGTCAGCAGCAGATCTTTCAAGTCCTGTAGGTTGCGAGGTGGAGACACTGTGGATGGAACTTGTTGGTCCAGCACATTACAGATGCTCATTTGGATTGAGATCTGGGGAATTTGGAGGCCAGGGCAACACCTTCATCATATTCCTCAAACCATTCCTGAACAATGTGTGCAGTGTGACAGGGTGCATTATCCTGCTGAAAGAGGCCACTTCCAGCAGGGAACACTATTTTCATGAAGGGATGTACCTGCATGCTTTGCAACAATGTTTAAATACGTCCACATGAATGGCCAGACCCAGGATTTCCCAGCAGAACATTGTTACACTCCCTGCTCCTTGTCATCACCCCACAGTGCATCCTGGTGCATCACTTCCCCAGGTGAACAGCACACATACACAGCCGTCAACGTGATGTAAGAGAAAACGGGATTCATCGGTCAAGGTGACCTTCCACTGCTCCAAGGTCCAGTTCCTACGCTCACATGCCCATTGTAGGCGCTTTCCACATTGGACAGGGGTCAAAATGTGCTAGCTAATGGCGACTCAAGTTTCATTATGTCCGTAGAGGGTTTTGTTGGCTCGGACCAGTCGGGATAGCCTTCATTGCCCTCGTGCATCAATGAGCCTTGGGCACCCAACACCCTGTCGCCGATTTGTGGTTTGTCTCTCCTTGGACACTGTTTGTAAATTCTCACCACTGGTGTCTGAGATCAATCCACAAGCCTTGCTGTTTCAGAGATACTCTGACCCAGTCGCCCTGCCATAACAATTTAGGCATTGTTCAGAGTAGCATAAGCCCAATAAGGGAGGATTAAACAATTAATTTTTATTTTTATTTATTATTATTTTTATTTATTTATTTTTTTTATTTTTATTTTTTTGTTAATGAGGTTAAGTGCTCACGGAAGAGATGGGTTTTCTTAGCATGTTTTCGTGGAAAATCACATTAATGGTCATCAGCACTAATGCTTTAATTTGTTCCCTGAGAACCTTGCAAAGTATTCAGATAAATTATTCAGGAAAATCAAATTGTGTAAATATTGGCAATAAATGGCTTTCAGAAATTAAGGAGCAGTTGTTTTGGGGAAATTGGCATCTGTATAATCCGCTGTGCTTTTTCCTTACTTTTCCTGCATAGAGAGCAGAATGAAGAGGATTCTGGGAAAATGGTGGCAGACTCTTTGAGCAAGTATGCACATACAGGATGTTTACGTTACTGTTATAAACACAGTCTTCTCCCAGCTAGAAATATGTAAATGTTTAATTAAGATTAATTTAACAGTCATATGTAATGCACACTTTTTTTTCTTTTCTTTTTTTTTTGCAGGGATTTGTCACCTTCTTCTGCAGGAAAAAGGCAAGGAAAATCTTCTGGCTAGTATTTTAAATCCGTAAACCCGTAAGACTTTCATTTTTGTTCATTTTGTTCAAGTTCACTTTTGAAACACAAATTAAGTTATTTTAACAGTGACAGTCTACGCAACTACCACTTTGACGCTTCAAAAAGTTAATCAAAAAGAGATTGAAAAACTAGTCCATCTGTTTATCCATATGTTGGAACTATTTATTCAAAATTTTCTGAAGAGACATCACTTTATATGATGAACAGATTGAATTTAGGCTTTTATTTACATATATATGTATCAGTGCACACATCAGTTATATTAAATGGAAGCTTAAGCATGCTTGCTTGACGTGCGAGAACCAATGAGGTTCATTCTCGTGTTACGCAGCACGTTTGAGCTTCCGCAAGAAACAATGAGGTTAATTCTCGTGTTACGCAGCATGTATGAGTTTCCGCAAGAACCTATGAGGTTAATTCTCGTGTTACGCAGCATGTTTGAGCTTCCGCAAGAACCAATGAGGTTAATCCTCATGTTACGCAGCATGTTTGAGTTTCCGCAAGAACCAATGAGGTTAATTCTCGTGTTACGCAGCATGTTTGAGTTTCCGCAAGAACCAATGAGGTTAATCCTCATGTTACGCAGCATGTTTGAGCTTCCGCAAGAACCAATGAGGTTAATTCTCGTGTTACGCAGCATGTTTGAGCTTCCGCAAGAACCACTGAGGTTCATTCTTGTTACGCTGCATGTTTGAGCTTCAGCAAGAACCAATGAGGTTAATTCTCGTGTTACGCTGCATGTTTGAGCTTCAGCAAGAACCAATGAGGTTAATTATCGTGTTACGCAGCATGTTTGAGCTTCCGCAAGAACCAATGAGGTTCATTCTCATGTTACGCAGCATGTTTGAGTTTCAGCAAGAACCAATGAGGTTCATTCTTGTTACGCTGCATGTTCAGTTTTCCGCAATAACCAATGAGGTTCATTCTCGTGTTGCGCAGCATGTTTGAGTTTCAGCAAGAACCAATGAGGTTCATTCTTGTTACGCTGCATGTTTGAGTTTTCTGCAATAACCAATGAGGTTAATTCTCGTGTTACGCAGCATGTTTGAGCTTCAGCAAGAACCAATGAGGTTAATTCTTGTGTTATGCAGCATGTTTGAGTTTCCGCAAGAACCAATGAGGTTCATTCTCGTGTTACACAGCATGTTTGAGCTTCAGCAAGAACCAATGAGGTTCATTCTTGTGTTACACAGCATGTTTGAGCTTCAGCAAGAACCAATGAGGTTCATTCTCATGTTACACAGCATGTTTGAGCTTCAGCAAGAACCAGTGAGGTTCATTCTAGTGTTACGCAGCATGTTTGATATTCAGCAATAACCAATGAGGTTAATTCTCGTGTTACGCAGCATGTTTCAGCTTCCGCAATAACCAATGAGGTTCATTCTCGTGTTACGCAGCATGTTTGAGATTCAGCAAGAACCAGTGGGATTCAGCAAGAACCAGTGAGGTTCATTCTCGTTTTGCACAGCATGTTTGAGCTTCAGCAAGAACCAATGAGGTTCATTCTCGTGTTACGCAGCATGTTTGAGCTTCAGCAAGAACCAATGAGGTTCATTCTCGTGTTACGCAGCATGTTTGAGATTCAGCAAGAACCAGTGAGGTTCATTCTCGTTTTGCACAGCATGTTTGAGCTTCAGCAAGAACCAATGAGGTTCATTCTCGTGTTACGCAGCATGTTTGAGCTTCAGCAAGAACCAATGAGGTTCATTCTCGTGTTACGCAGCATGTTTGAGATTCAGCAAGAACCAGTGAGGTTCATTCTCGTTTTGCACAGCATGTTTGAGCTTCAGCAAGAACCAATGAGGTTCATTCTCGTGTTATGCAGCATGTTTGAGCTTCAGCAAGAACAATGAGGTTCATTCTCGTGTTACGCAGCATGTTTGAGTTTCAGCAAGAACCAATGAGGTTCATTCTTGTGTTACGCAGCATGTTTGAGATTCAGCAAGAACCAGTGAGGTTCATTCTCGTTTTGCATAGCATGTTTGAGCTTCAGAAAGAACCAATGAGGTTCATTCCCATGTTACGCAGCATGTTTGAGCTCAGCAAGAACCAATTAGGTTAATTCTCGTGTTACGCAGCATGTTTCAGTTTCCGTAAGAACCAGTGAGGTTAATTCTCGTGTTACGCAACATGTTTGAGATTCAGCAAGAACCAATGAGGTTAATTCTCATGTTACGCAGCATGTTTGAGCTTCAGCAAGAACCAATGAGGTTCATTCTCGTGTCACGCAGCATGTTTGAGCTTCAGCAAGAACCAATGAGGTTCATTCTCGTGTTACGCAGCATGTTTGAGTTTCAGCGAGAACCAATGAGGTTCATTCTCATGTTACGCAGCATGTTTGAGCTCAGCAAGAACCAATTAGGTTAATTCTCGTGTTACGCAGCATGTTTCAGTTTCCGTAAGAACAAGTGAGGTTAATTCTCGTGTTACGCAACATGTTTGAGATTCAGCAAGAACCAATGAGGTTAATTATCGTGTTACGCAGCATGTTTGAGCTTCAGCAAGAACCAACGAGGTTAATTCTCGTGTTACGCAGCATGTTTGAGCTTCAGCGAGAACCAATGAGGTTCATTCTCATGTTACGCAGCATATTTGAGCTTCAGCGAGAACCAATGAGGTTAATTCTCGTGTTACGCAGCATGTTTGAGCTTCAGCAAGAACCAACGAGGTTAATTCTCGTGTTACGCAGCATGTTTGAGCTTCAGCGAGAACCAATGAGGTTCATTCTCATGTTACGCAGCATATTTGAGCTTCAGCGAGAACCAATGAGGTTAATTCTCATGTTACGCAGCATGTTTGAGCTTCAGCGAGAACCAATGAGGTTCATTCTCGTGTTACACAGCATGTTTGAGATTCAGCGAGAACCAATGAGGTTCATTCTCGTGTTACGCAGCATGTTTGAGATTCAGCTTCTGTTTATGTTTGCTGATCAATGTTTACATGTGGATAATGATGAAAATTCAATCTTTTCATCATATAAAGCAATTGAGTCTCTTTTTTTTTTTTTGGTCTAAATCACTCAATTCATATGAACTAGTTTTATAATCTCTTAATGAACTTTTTGAAGCTACAATATGGTAGTTGCGTAGAATGTCAGTGGAGGGACAAAAATCTCTCAGATTTCATTAAAATATCTTAATTAGTGTTTTGACGATGAACGAAAGTCTTGCGGATTTGGAACGACATGACAGTGAGAGTAATTGATGACAATTTTTCGTTTCTGTGTGAACAAACCCTTTAGTTTTCTATCGGCAGCAAAATCATTGCAATATATCAATCAACATATGTCGCCTAGCCTTACTACCAGCTGCGTGTTAACCACTTAAAGCTCTTCAGCATTTGAGGGTGCTTTGTAAATATTTACAATAGTAATACTTAAAAAACAGTATTCATTCCTAAATGGTTTGGTAGAGTTTCCTGTAAGAGCCTCTTTTTTCATTCACAGACCATCATCACGATTCCCACAACACAGAAGGAAGAAGCGTAAAGAGATGGATGATGGTCTGGCAGAAACCAACCAGCACAAACAAAGTAATTGATAGATCAGCTTTGTCTACTACTCTCATTTTCGGGAAATTAACACTCAGCAACAGCCAAACTAGGGCATTTTGTTTTTACATTGGCAAGTAATTTTGCCTGATCTACTAGCTGTTGTTGCAGGCAGCTGCTCACTTATCTTTATTTTATAATTGTGTGTATCTATATTTAGTCAAAGTAACAAAATAAGGGAAAAAGCAAATTATGATATAGGATGAATTCAGGTCAATTTGAAATTGATAAATGTATATTGGTAACTTTGCATCTTTAAGATAAATAACATGTTTTATCATTTCTGAGAAGCGCTGTTGGGTTTTCATATCAGAGAACATTCTGTGGTGGCTTGAGGGATTTCTAGAGAAATTAATTTAATTTGGATGGGTTTTTTTTTTATCATCATTTCATAAGACCCATTTCCTGTTTTCTTATGTGCTCCACATCTCATCTTCTCCATCAGATGCGTATATTATCAAGTTATTTGACCGCAGTGTGGACTTGGCTCAGTTCAGCACTACTACGCCGCTGTATCCCATTTGTCGGGCATGGATGAGAAACAACCCCTCTATGCGAGAGAGAACTGCGCCCAGCCCCCCTCACAGCTCCGGGGAGGAAGAGGTCACACCCAGCATTCACTTCGCAATTATTTTAAATACAAATCCTTTTAAGATCATTGAACTACTCAAAATAACACCATTGTATTTTGGTCTATGACTGTACTTTGAAGATGGGCATATTCCAAGTTAAATGCAAGATAAACTCTCTCTGACATTGCTATTTGCCACTGAAAATGACAAACAAAATCCTGCTTACATTAATGTAATTACTTTAAGTTAATATTTTTATTAGAGCACTTGTGTTTGAAATGTGTAGGTTTAAAATGTTTGTCTAAATCATCTTTTTGAAGTGGGACTATTTTTCTTGGTGGATGAACATTTGTTTATATAATTCTGGCAATGAAGTTCCTTGTAAAAAAGTTCCCACGCCACGATTCAAGAAACGGGAAATTTCCAAAAATTTAATTTAGAGACAAAAAATAGTCATTAAAATGTCTCCAGTCAAGATACATTTGTTGTTAAACAGTATTTCTTTGACTAAAAACTATGTGAGAGTTATCAAAAAAATTTTTTTTTTAAATTATCATAGAGTCTGACTCGGAAAAGTCAAGTACCCCTGATGTAAACAGATTCAAGCACCCTTACATATGGTTATTTTAGTGTTTATTCTGGTTATTGTTGCACTATAGACTTTCTCTGCAAGGGCATCCCTGTAAAAGCATTTATAATTGATTTTACAAAATCAGTATATTTGTAAATCATGTCAGACTGCTTGAGTTGTATTTAACTTGACCTTCACCTCGTTCTTCGTCCTCGTTGTCCTTGGAGCAAAAGAATAATTATAAACATGTCTTGGCCCACTGCAGTATAATATCTTAGATAAATATTCAGTTACATTTTTAGTTGTGAACTTCAAAGTTTGTTGTTATAAATAATCCTGCAACATCTGGCTTGACTCTCCCTTCTGACTTCAATTACCCAGTGGATAAATAAATTCATATTTTTCCATTGAATTTCCCTGGCTTCCTTTCACCACTAAGGATTGTCCTTGGCTTCACTTCTTTGAAAAATAGAGTACTTTATGCCACAACAAGCATCACAATTGAGGGAAACTGCTCTTTGATTCTTATTCTTTCAGATGACTGACATGCTGAATGGCAAAGGACAGAACCTGTACAGGCTTCCTCCGCCTGTTTCCTGTCCAGTAGGTTCAGCTGGTGAACCTGTTAATCTCAGGATTCCACCTGTAGAGAAACCAACAGAGAGCCAGGTGGGCTATAGCAACTATTGTGCCGTACATGGTGTACAGGAAACGCTTATCTTTCTTTGAGGATCTGCATTCAAACAATCCTTTTGACATGAACTGTTAAATGACAGAAGATAAAGTTGCCTTCAAGCACTTCTGCTTAACCCTTTACCAATCTTTGTTAGGAATGTGATAAGTAAACCTGTTTGCATACTGAATTGATTGGTTATTCATCACGTTAATGACGGAATTCATAATTTAAAGAGGACCTATTATGCTTTTTTACATTTTCAGGTATCTTTAGTGTGTAATGTTGCTGTTTGAGCATGAAGAAATTCTGCAAAATCATAAAGCACAAAGTCACTCCAAAGGGAGTTATTCTCTATATTCTGAACTCCCTGAAACACCTCAATTGTAGTCTTGAGATTCCTCAATTAAATAATTCCCACCCAAGGCATACGCAAAATAATGCGGTTGATGCCTAGTTGAGTTGCGTTAGTAGTGTGGTGAAACTTGTGGTTATGGTAAGGGGCGTGACGTGAGCATTTGAGCGTGCTGTTAAAAACTAAGCTCAGAATCGATTTGCGATGCATTCGGAAAAAAATTGATTAACCACATCGATATATTGTCCCAGCCCTAGTTTCCCGTACAACGACGCAACTCACTGCTTAACTACCATAGTACGATGCATCGTTGAAGAAATCAACTAGCAAGTCACAACTGTTTCCCGAAACCGTATTGTTGCAAATTGGTCGTTCAACCACGTTGGTTAATGATGTTACACATGTGGTGGAGTAATAACTACTTTTAATGAATCTGTTTGAGATCGAATTAACCTAGATGTTTTGCTCTAAATTATGGACATGGCACCTGAGGACTAATTCAAAATTTTCTCAGTTATTTTGCTTTATTTCCAGATTCAATCATAGGCTCGTTCTTACGTAGTAGAGCACCGTTCGCATGTGCACTATTCAAAAATGACGCTTTAAATCAATTAAACTAAAAGACACAAATGACATTTGTATGTATTCTAAATAAAATATACAGATTGTACTGAATGTCAGCTTGCTTATTTGGCTCAAGATAAGTATTTATTGAGTCCACATGTCATGCAAACAAGAAACTATGCTTCTAACCACAGGTCGAGAACTGTTGTTCCAACCACACGACTCTGCGATGCTGTTTGCGATTGTTCGTTGGAACTATGTTTTCGGGAAACAGTAGTTCCGACTCGTTGAACTATGCTGATAACGACGGAACTTCCAACCGTAGTTTGCTAACGATGCTTTTGGGAAACGCACCCCCAGAACATTACTGACAGACTAAGTAGAGAGGTGCTGCAACAATGTAAAATGTTTTTTTTTTTAACATGCACCCATGAAAACCTATTCTTGTAGACCCCCAAAACAAAATCAAGACTTTGTATAAGGGCATACCAGGTCCTATTTAAAGTTTGCAATACTGTAATGTTGCTAAATTGTGTGCTTCATGTGGCCATATCCATTTGTGATTTTGGTATTTGCAAGATCTTTTTCTTTTTCAGTCCATAGACACTGCAGCAGGCACCTCAACTCTTATCTTCAGTCACATCAAACGCTGGAAGAAAATTAGACAAAAGTATAACTTCTCATCATTCATTCATTTCCACTTCTTTTCTTTTATGGGGGATGGGTATTTACAAATGAAATTATGCATATGTTCTTTATCATTTGTTTCTTGTGTGTTTTAGGTGGAAGGAGGCGTCTAGCAAGAACCAGCTGAGATACAGCGAGAGCATAAAAATCCTTAAGGAAATGTATGAACGTTAGTTCACATGCATCCCTAGTGCATCTGAAGAAAATCTGTTAAAGGAATTAAACAAAAATGTCAAGGCAGGAAGCCTTCAATGAGAGTGAAATAGTTGTAACCAACATGTTGAACTGAGCTGAACTTTAGCATAAAATATGTGAGTAAATGATTTTGTAATTTTTTTTTCTTTAAATACAAAAAAAAAATAACATGGGTTTCGAATAAATCTACAGTACTGAAAGTGAATTTGATGTGTTTATTGAATAAATTGAATGAATTCTTTATGACAGTTCTTTACCCTTAGCTATTTCAATGCTCAGTGTTTGTCTATCACCTATTTGCATGCGTAATATCCTGAGATAGCACATTAATGAAACTATTGGGAAACATTTATGCAGTATTTTTAATACCAGAGTCCCATTCAAAGCTTTTTTACATGCTTTTATTCAGAATAAAGGGAACAAAATAGCTAAAGGTACATAGAAGTGGCATATAATGATTATGTTGCAAAGCACATTTTGAGTGATTTTCTCAAAGTCTTGTGTGTCCTGGCATCTGTTAGGTGTGGAGGTGCTGGTGCCTTTTGTCTGCTTTTTGACCCTGAAGTTCAGATGCTCCTCAGTATATGCCGTCTCCAGCAGTAGACACTGTTTAAGCTTTTGCTTATATTCCTTAGACATGAACATATATAGGATGGGGTTCAGACAGCTGTTCAACATAATCAGGTGTTCAGCTATTGCTGCAATTATTAAAAATATCCTTGAAACACTTTCAAGCCACCTATTTTCAGCTGCAAATGCTATATAAAAGTAAAAAAACAAACGACTGAAGCCAAGATACGAAAAAGACCAGGACCACAGCTATGACCCGAAAAGGCCTGAGTTGTTCCCTTCCGAGAGACTACGCCTCTGGAAGCATGTGCAACTAGTCCAATCTGCACACAATGTCTATCTTGCAGGCATACCAGGCTGACCTGCTTAAAGACCTGGGTGACCGTGAGAAGGTCAGCACTGACGTAATCAGCGAACTGCGTCAAGCAGCAGATTTATCTCTCCGGAGCAGGAGACCCGTACTCCCCCCGTAAAAAGTTTGGGATGTGGGGCAGCGCTCTCAGGCAAAGCCTTTGAAGGGCAAAACAGATCTGAGGATTGTTATTGTCGCTAAGGGGGCTTCGTCAAAGAAAAAGTCCTGATGCCATCAGTGTCATGCTTCTGAGGGCAGACCCCTCTGGGGGAAGAGAGTTTCCACCTCATTATACAGTGTGTAAGGCTGGAAGCTTACGCTACTATTTTGAACCAATAATCGGAACAAAAGGCAGTTGAAGAATGACGTGTATAATTCAAATATTTATCTGACTCCGATATAATTAATCTGACTCCATTTAAAGTTGTTGTTATTCTTTAACCTCTTATTCTTTAAAGGTAAAGGTCTTTCTTAGAACTAATAGGAAAATGTAGGATTTAACCTTTTAACCTTTAGATAACGAAAGTTATAATCACTTTAGCTTTCAACATAATCAGTGATAAAAGGAAAGATTCTCAAAACCTTTAAAGCAGGCAAAGTTATTTATTAAGTTACATGTTTAAATATACAGACAGTAGAATGGAACAACATACTGTATAGAAACTTAGTTGTAACAAATAATGCACTTGTGCAGAAGAGGCTGTAAAAGCCTTTCTTGTAATATGAGGTTACGCACCGGTGTGCGGGAGTGGCGGGGTTAAAGCCTTTCTCCTATATCAACAGTTACCTTTCCTTCTTATACCCTGAGCAAAGCATTGTTAAACATGAGTGGAATACCAACACCAAACCCAACCGACAGGAAACCAAAAGATGAGGCAAATGGGTAGTGATCAAGAGGGGGAGAAGAACATTAACATATTCTCCTCAATGCATGTTTAACCAATAGTACCTAGATTGAACATTAGTATACTTTAATATCTCTATTAAGTTCAACACCATTCATTTCAGTTTATAGGCTGTCAGATGAGACCAAACATGGCATAGTTACATATTAGAACACACTAGTAAATAAACAGTATGTAGTTGAAAGCATATGTCCTGTGAAGCAAATGGTACAGACGTGTCATTGAGGTGCAAACAACTCTGTCTCTCCCGACAGAACCATTCTGTGCCTGGAGTGTCCCAACTGTCCTCAATCAGCATATTGATGAAGCCCTTGTACTAGATAGGCATTAGCATACTGTGATGATGAAGGCCATTGTGCCACGTTTAATTCACATGCATACCTTTAAAAGGCTTTTTGAAGTACTAGGGCAGTAAAGAGTTCTGCCCATATTTGCTCAGCCCTACAAGTGCCCTCAGGGGGGCGCTCTGCCAATCCCGCCATCTCTTGTGTCTCGGGCCGCAGCAGTTCCCATCAAGTGCTTATCCCATCTTCCTCCCGGAAACGTAGCTGTGTCGGGTACCTTTTGGCCTGCTGTACATGAGACCTTTGCAGTGGTGGCTCAAAGCCAAGGGGTATTCCCCGAGGGAAAATCTGCTCTGTATGATCAAAATCATGTGGCGCTGCCTTCATGGCTTAGTCATGTGGAAAAAACCTTGCTTGCTTTCCCAAGGACCTGTGCAGGGGGCTCCTTGTCGTCCCATTACGCTAATGACGGATGCATCCCTCTCAGGTTGGGGGCAATCATGAGTGGTCGCTCAGCTCAAGATCTGTCAAGCTCAATCATCTCTCATGGCACATTGCCTTAAAATGCTGGCCGTGTTTCAGGCTCTGAAACATTTCCTCCCATACCTAAGGGGCCATCACGTTCTTGATCGCACAGACAACACATTGGTGATCTCTTACATAAACCATCAAGGGGGTCTGCGGTCGCGCCCCTTATTCAAGCTGGCACACCAGATACTCCTGTGGGCCCAAGGGAAGCTGATCTCTCTGAGAGCAGAATACATCCCGAGGTATCTAAATCAGGGAGCAAACATCCTATCGAGGCAGGGGTTGAGGCCCTAGGAATTGAGACTCCACCCCGAGGTGGTGGAGCCTCATTGGGAGAATTTCGGCCAAACGTAAGTAGATTTTTTCACATCTCTAGAGATGACACATACACATTGTCCACTGAAGAACAAAAAATGCTATATTTCATGAAGAACTGACAAGTAAGAAGGATATTTAATATAAACATGTTTTGTCTTGTCGTGAGGATTCTGTCTATGCTATTAAATAAGAAACTTTTGGAATTGTACGAATGCTTTTGGCCATTACTGTGGCAATAAGTTATTAATGTGGAAATCAGTCACTTAATCACTTGACTTTTATTGAGACAATACTACAAATTGTGAATCAAAACAATGAGTCCACACGGCTTACTGAGTTTTAAAACATGCAAAATATAAATTCACGAGTTCACACTTACATATAATTTTGAGGGAGTAAGATTTAATGCGTATTTGGCGTGCTGTCCGGAGGGAGGGCTCCGAGCTCGGAATTCAGCACGAACCCAGAGTACTCCCCCCGCATGTAAGTGTTTAGAACTAGAAGTGTGGAGAAGGGGTGGTGAGGTAAGACTGCTGAGTCTATATATACCCTCTTATCATTGATTGCTGAGTGCTATCCACTCGTGTTAATTATCTGAACGTGCTCCTCCCGAACTTAGTTAATAAAACTTCATTTAAAAAAATATATATAAAAAATAAATGCACTTATTAGCAGTAACAAATTCAAGATTTTTTTGCACTGTAAAGGGGGTTAGATGCAATAAAGAAGACCAATCACAATAAAAAAAGCAAATAGATTTAAGTAAAAAGACCAAATGCAATTTAGTCTAACATTAAAATGTTGGCATTCCAGCAGTTATAGGCTACATTTCAAATACAAAACAATGCCAATGGCGTTTGCACCAAAATCTGTAATCTAACTTTTGTGCTTATTTATTTATTTATTGATTTATATATTGATTTGTTTATTGTCCAGTTTTATTCATTATATATAATAATAATAATAATAATATAATTTTTATAAATTATAAAAATGTAACATTATTTTTATACATTCAACGACACTGTAAATGTATTTTTTACATTGTGAGGCAAACGTATTCATGGGATACATTTAGATACAGAATCAAGAATAGTTTTATTATATTATAAAATTGATTATCTCATTTTAGTTTTAGCAGGCACTGTATCTGCATGTATGGTCTGTATCTTGAACCGTTTTGCATTTACTACATTCTGAGAGGTGTTTGGGGAAAAAAATACACATATTCAGTTCTTACCCATTTTTGAGCTGTTAATGCACTGGGACAAGCTGAGTCTTGATCTTGGAATATCTTCCCGGTCTTGCTGAGAAATTGTTGTTTTATACCAGACAGCAAACCCTGGTACTACATCCCTGCAGACTGATTTGCTGTTACTGATAGCAATCATCAGCAGACTTGATGAAATGATTACAGCACAGCCGTTCCTGCGCCACAGAATGTTCCTGAAGCTCAAACACAGAGCATGGTGTGAGAATTTAATTTGAAAGCACAAACTGATACAAATGTATATACCTTAAATGCAATGTAAATTGTTTTGGATAACAGTGCCAATGTGAAATGAATCATACAATTAGGTTTCAGTGATTACACTGAAGTCACAAACATAGGAGGCTATGTTTGGTCTGAAGTAAAAAGGAAACATTGTTGTCAAGAATCTCGCAAAGACAAGTGTTCCTGTTAATTGTTTATCCAGATATTTACAGTTTTTCTCGATTGCTTAAACACATTTTTTTTTAAACTATGCCTCGTATTCTCAAAACAGTGAACACAAATCCATAAAGTCTTGTTCAGTTGACGTTGAACAAGTTCCCAGTTCCCCAAACATCCTAGTCTGGCTATCACCAGACCAAGCTCAATCTTTTAAGATCGAACATTAGTCTGGGGAGTCTGCCCTGTAAATTTCGACTGCACAAGAGGCGTGATCAACGGGCATAGTTCAAATGACTCGGCACGCAATTGGATAGTCCTTCAACCAATCAGACCAACGATCCGGGTGATGTTCTTTGCAGAGTGACGCAAAAACTCCAGGCAGGAAACGTGTCAACAAATGTGTTGGTTTGTAGCATTGGTCAGCAGTTTGCAGAAGCAGCAATGGCCTCGAGCGGTTTTTGCAGGTTGTGCAAAAAAAAAAAAAACATGAAAGTGAGTGGTATTTACACCCACTCGAGCGATTTGTTTGCTAAACTAAAGAAGCCAGTGAGCATCATCAAGAGGTTAAAAGGAATTGGAACATAGTCTTACACACTGGTGCAATAAATTCAAAACAACATTTCCAAAACTGGTAAGTTATGTTGCTTGTGGTCCCCCCCCCCCCCCCCCCCCCCCCCCCCCACAAACCTTTTCATATGATGAACACAAAAGACACAACCAATAGATACATTGGCACATTTTTATATTCCTTAATGTACTGTACAGTACAATACACCAAACAAACATAAAATACTCTGCCCCAGCATTCCGTCTTTGGTCTGGGTCAGGCCAAAGAATCTTGTCAGCATCACAGGCTATGTTGGCCCTAGCCAGGCAGTGGGGGAATACAATCCACTTGCATGCCTGTTCCCCGCTGGCACGCATCAACTGAAATATTTGGCAGGCTTCTTCCATTTCATCTTCTCTGTGTCCTAGAAAAATAGAAGTACTGATTACTGTCTCTGTAACACATCCTTTTTACAAAATGGAAGCATTCAGAAAACTCTATCTGTATGTGAGGCAATTTGATGCCTTTCTTTTTATTACAGTGTTATAGGGCAACAGCTACAGTACATGTATGTGTTATAACAGCACAGTGTACTGCACTCAAAAGTTACAGTAGAGAGCGGTCCGAAGTGCATCTACCTGTTTTTCTCCCTGAAGGGTCTTATGATCGACACGACGGTGAAGTGACTCAAGTTTGGCTGTACTTGTTGCCCAGCCTCCTTCATAGTCATACCATGGACAAAGACATGCTTGTCTCTTTGGGCTTGCCCTTCCCCTTCACCTTCCTCATCATCTTCCTTCACCTCTTCCTCCACTCCCTACTGCTCTTCCTCCTCCTCCACCTCCTACTTTTCCTCTTCCTTCACCTCTTTCTCCATTCCCATCTACTCCCCTCCCCCTCCTCATCCACAGTGACAGTTCAACAAATCTGACTCGTGTCAAAACAGTGGAATAGTGTTTATAGTTTAGGGAAATGGGTGTGCTTTTTGATAAATGGTTTTATGGTTTTGAAATTTTAGTTCAAAAGCCTGGTGTTTAAGCAATCAAGAAAAACTGTAAATGCTATTACAAAGGTGGGAAGAGCCAGAATATTATTTTAATATAACTTTTTTCATCGGTGGAAAGAAGAAAGTCATATATACCTGATGGCTTGAGGGTGAGTAAATCATGGGATAAATACAATTTTTGGGTGAACTAACCTTTTGGTAAGGCATGCATTTCAGCTATTTATACTGTTAGGGGTTAACAGTTTAGGACCCAAGGACCAGATGTTTGAAAGAAGACCCGGAGTCAGAATTATAATAAATTGAAGAAAAGTTTTACTGAAGATAGTTTGCAGTTTCATCAGCAGAAGTCAGCTTCAAGACTCACACAGGAGTTCGTAGGCCGCCCCGCTTACAGTTACATAGATCACAGCAGTTATACCCTTCACCAATGTCACCAAGGTCTAAGCTACGTCATTGCTTACAGGTTGAATGATTCAATCTCATTGGCTAAGAAATAGATAAACAGTAATTTTCCACACATATACAGATAGACTGAAGCATATCTACATAGATTATGCAGCTGACACTCGGACCCTGAAGTTAGGCACGTTGTGACCTTCCTGGTCGCAGATTTGGGTTACTGGGCGCCAGCATGTCCCGAACAACAACTCAGTCAATCTCCAATAATGCCAGTGGTTCCTTAACCTGTAATTAAGAAGACTAACACACACACCGACACACAGCTTTTCCAAGGTTGGATTTGGCCAGGCTCTAAACAGGAGTCTCGTCTCAAGACATCAAGATAACAAGTTCTTTCTCTCAGGATAGGACCCTTTAGTCTAAATGGAAAATATAGGCTTTAACTGAGAAATGATCCCTTAAACTATAGACTTCAGTGACCCCTATATGTTTTACCACGTTGAAGACCTTTCTCAAACACAAAGCATGTCCCTATTTCATTTCTGGAAGCCGGGATAAAAAAGCAAGCTGCATTCAGATATCAAATACTGACATTAAAGAATACATGAAAAGAACATTTCAGTAATCACACTGGTAACTTCTATAACAAAGTAAAATCTAAAATCTAATTACATATACATTGAAGCAGCAGTGGATTCCAATCCACCCCCTTCAATACATTTATGACGCAACAAATCTATATTTTTTGTTGACACATCAGCTTCCATCATCCATGCTCAAAAAAACAACAACAACAACACAGAACACTATTTTGTTTACACTGCTTCTTTATATGTTAAATTAGCATATTATTTTATTTTTGTAATTTGATATAATGTAAATATTTGATTCTATATTTCATTTAAACTTCAAGTGTTGAAGAACATCAGATTCCATCATCCATCCTCACAAAAAAATTAAAAATAAAAACAAAAAAACACACTGTTAAAATTTTGTCTACACGGCTTCATTATGCATTAAATTTAAATCTAAATATCTTTAAATGTTCATGTATTGTGTCATATAAGGCTCTTAAGCCGAAACACATTGATATTTTTTTTTTGAAAATAGTTCCCCTTACCACAAGCGTTGCTAGATTGCCCTTTGAACTTTTTACATTGTCTGCTTCCACGCACCTTGTGAGCTGGTAAAGTCGCGCTACATCTAACCTTACTAAGATACTGTGAGATCATAAAATTCCTTAAGGAAATTACAATCAAATGTATGTATTTTTGATGTTTTATTCAGAATAAAGTTCTAACATAAATCAGCATAACAAAATTAGCTGTTGCATATTTGGATTTATAAAAAGTTTCAAAAACATAATCCCTTAATCATTAGGAAATACTTTCCCCATTTGGTTCTACAACACAAATTATACAGTCATACCATAAACATGAATTTTGAAATTGATGTTTGTTAAAAGCATAAGTTGTTGATATGTTGATAGATAAGGACTTCTTCAGTGTTGTTGTAAGAGATTCATAGTTATGGTGGTCACAATCATTTAGAGACTGTGAAAAGTTTTTCTACATATCTAATAATTCAAATGGGTTTGTCTTGTTCTGCTCGTCCTTCTACCTTCCTAAAGTCCAGATGATCTTCAGCAAATGCCGTCTCCAACACCAGCAGTAGAGACTGATATCAATGATCACTTATCAGTTGAGAATAATTACAATGATGGTGGACAGTGGGATATGCTGGTTAACCTTATTGGTCAGTTTAGCTCTGTTGCATTGATGCAACTAAACTCGCATTTGTTCAGAGGAAGTAATTATTCTCAACTGATAAGTGATCATTGATATCCATATAGCATGGGCGTAGATTACGCGGGGGACGCGGGGGACGTGTCCCCCCCACTTTTTATAAAATGTAAATTCGTCCCCCGCACTTTTTCATAGGGCAAGTGTGTCCACCACACCCGGTTTTCGCGGGTGTGCATAGCCTACATCGAGATTTAAAATCCAAAGAGTCAAGTCTATCTACCTTGCGGTCGCGAGAGTTTTTTGACATACGTCAGCATGACATCAGAGCAAAGGCGGACCGCACTCGGACACATTTCTAACCGGCATGCATCTCGCGCTGATCACCGAAGATCGATTCTGCGCAGATTTTGCTCATCTCAAACAAGCCTATTGTGTCCGAGTGCGGTCCGCCTTGCTCTGATGTCATGCGGACGTATGTCAAAAATCTCTCGCGAGCGCAAGGCGCACCTGTCGGATTCTGCAGTCGAGCGCAGTTGCTCTCCACTGACTGCGCTGATCAAAAGCACAATGGGAAACGACTTGCTGACGACACAGCTTAATGTTCATTGGTTTAAACAACCGTGATGTATTGTTCTCTTTTAAAATGTTTGATTTTAAAACTCTATCATGTTTTATGTGTATACGTTATGTGTGAATATTCCCAAACTATCTAACAGTGCGATCTCTATGGGTTATGCAATGTAATTTTTATAAAAAAGAATAGAAAAGAAAAAGAAAAAAACAACACATGTCTGTATTAAAGAAAAAGGATTGATAAACATGTATTTGGAATGGAATTAAATAAGTAGGTTACTTTGGGTGTCTTGTTCATTATATTTATTTTCATATAAAAGCAACAGAACTTAAATTCCATCCAGTTTATTAGCAACACTGTGCACGAGCGTGAATCCGGTGAATCCCGCGATATCCATCTTTGATCTCGCAGGTGTCAGATCCACTACGAGAAGAGAGAACTGTCCGTCTTGCCTGCGCTTTTTTCACTCCTCCCCTCACTGCAGCCGCCTACTCTCGCATACATTTCAGGCGAGGCAAGGCGCATCTCAAACAAGCCTATTGTCTGCTTCCACGCACCATGTGAGCTGGTAAAGTCGCGCTACATCTTGAACCTCACTGTGAGATCATAAAAATCCTTAAGGAAACTACAATCAAATGTATATAGCCTATTTTTGATGTTTCATTCAGAAAAAAGTTCTAACATAAATCAGCATAACAAAATTAGCTGTTGCATATTTGGATTTATAAAAAGTTTCAAAAACATATATAGGCTAATCCCTTAATCATTAGGTTCTTCAGACCCCATTTGGTTCTACAACACAAATTATACATTCGTACCATGAACATGAATTTTTAAATTGCTGTTTGTTAAAAGCATAAGTTGTTGATAAGTTGATAGATAAGGACTTCTTCAGTGGTTGTTGTAAGATATTCATATAGTTATGGTGGTCACAATCATTTAGAGACTGTGAAAAGTTTTTCTACATATCTAATAATTCAAATGGGTTTGTCTTGTTCTGCTCGTCCTTCTGCCTTCCTAAAGTCCAGATGATCTTCAGCAAACGCCGTCTCCAGCACCAGCAGTAGAGACTGTTTAAGCTTCTTCTTATACTCATCACACATGAACACATAGAGAATTGGGTTTAAACAGCTGTTTAGAAAAACCAGATAGTCACTAAATATCTTTGCTTTCAGAAGTACTTCATCACTGGCACTCGTTATGATATAAAACCGGCAAACATTGAATGGAAAACAACAAATGAAAAAAGTCAGGACAACAGCCAAAATGACCCTGTACGAACTGAGCTGCTTCCCCATTTTGAGGCGTTTGATTCGTACTCCAATAGCAATGTGTGAAGAAGCAATGATCATGAAGGGGATGAGAAAGCCCACACAAACAACATATGTGACCATAGGCATAGAAGAAAATACATTCTCAATGAAGAAAGGGATGCAGCAGCTGAAGGATGAAACCCACACGATCATGCAGATGATCCTGGCTCTAAGTACAGTCCGTTTATTTTGAGCCCAAACAACCATCCATGTGCACAGGCATCGGTCCAGACTGATAACTACGAGGAAAAAAACGCTAGCAAATAGATCTAGAGTAATCATCATGTAGTAAACGTACATAAAGGACATGTGCAAAAAAAAGTTTTGATGATTTGATGTTTTGATGTACAAAAAAATATAAATGATTACGAATGATATGAAGATGAAGTCTGCAATCGCCAAGTTGAGAAACCAAATAGAGTTGACTGTCGTCTTCATTCTGCAGCCAGTCAGAAATATGACAAGCCCGTTTCCAATAAAACCCACTATAAAGGTGACAGTGTAAAGGCATATATAAAAAATCTGAAAGCTTGAGTCATCAGGCTGGATAGTGGTATAAGTTGTTGTGCCTCTGGTCAAGTTTTCAGGTCCAAAACTTGTGGCTTCTACACAACAAATAAAGAGAGAAACACATTTCTGAAACACATTTCATGAGCAACATAATTTTTCCATGCAGTTTCACACACAAAAATGCAATTTTGTGTAAAATAAAATGTGATACAAAACGAAAAAATATTTTTTTTGATAAACTGACAAAGATATTTAACAAACTACAGTACTTCACATCATTTCTGCTGTCTGATTTAATTTTAAAATAAATATTTTGTCTTATATATGAGGAGTCTGTTCATAATACTGAATAAGAAACTTTTGGCATTGTCCTCATGCATTGTATGGGAATCAGTACCGGATATTGACCACTGTGTTTGAAGAAACAATTTAGATTTCATCACTTGATTTTGGGGAGATTTGTGAAATATTACTGTCTGAGTTTTGAAAACATACTTAATATTAAATAATATTGAAAAATGCACTTATTAGCAGTACTATATAGTACTGCTAATAAGTGCATTTTTCAATATTATTTAATATTAAGTATGTTTTCAAAACTCAGACATATTATATATATATTTTTTATGTTTTTGCTGTGTAAAGGTGGTTAGATACAATAAAGAAGATCAGTCACAATTCAGAATGCAAATATATTTAAGAAAGAAGACCAAATTCAGTCACAATAAAATGCTGTTAATTATAGGCTACATTTTGAAGACATTGTTTGGACAAATGCTGCTGGCACCAAAAATGTATTTAATACCTTCATAATCTGTAACCTAATGTTTGTTTTTATTTATTTATTATTTATTTCTTGTTCAGTTTTAATCATTTGAAGAATAAAATGTCCCTTTTGTAAATGCCAAAAATGTAACAGAACATTATATTTTGTACATTCAACAATACTCTAAGTGTAATTTTTAAACTGTGAGGCAAATATATTCATGGGAAACATTTTAATATAGACTAAAGACTATTTTCTTAAAATACTTAAATATTATTTAATATTCTATCTTAATTATATGGCATGATATACTTATTGATGATCTGATTGGTTTTATCAGGCACTCTATCTGTTTTTATTGACTGTCTCTTAAACAGTTTTGCATATTGAGAGGTGTTTAAAAAAACATGTCATATAAATAATACACATATTCAGTTCTTACCCATTTTTGAGCCGTTAATGCACTGGGACAAGCCGAGTCTTGATATTGGTATATCTTCTCAGTCTTGTTGTTGACAGATTGTTGGCTTTATACTAGACAGCAAATGTACATCCCCTACAGACTGATTGGCTGACTCATAGTGGTTATCAGCAGATTGATGAAATTATTACAGCAGAACCTTTCCTGCCACAGCATGTTCCTGAAGCTCAAACACAGCGCATGGTGCTAGACTTCAATTCAAATACATGAACTGATAAACATTTATATACTGTAAGTTGTTTTGAATGACAGTGCCAATGTGAAATGAATCAAACAATTATGTTTCAGTGATTACAGTTTTTTCCAATTGCTTAAACACATTTCTTGAAGTTATGCCTCCTTTTTCGAAACTCTAAACACAAAACCATAACTTCTTACCCAATTTCCATACTTCCTATTTTCAGGTCAAAACGAAGCTCTCCACTCAAAACCATTCAATCTTGCTGAAAAATAAAACTTTGCCTTCAGATATGACACACAAGCTCTAAAAAACACAAACACTACAACATTGACTTACACACTGGTGAGATCAATTCAAAACACTGTTACAAAAATCAGGTATCATTTTACAGCTCAATGTCTATTACATTATACAACATAGAGTGGTGCAGATACAGTGAAATTCAACAATAAGCTTAAAGTAAAGTTTATTTTCTTTACACTGTAAAGAGGTCGTACAGTAGTGCCAAATTGCATTGCAGTACAACTGATAATGACCATATTTGCCATAATAACAGTTTCTTAGTCTTTTGACTAAGACTTTCTCTCCCTCCCCTAGGCAGTCGTCTCTCAGTTCTGTAAAAATACTAAATGTAAGAAAGTACTTGGCTACAAATCAGTTTGATAATTACGAGTTTGAGGGTGTAAAAACATAGGCTACAATATTTACTGTATACATAGAATAGTAAAAGTTCTCTCATCTAAAGTATTGCTACCGTGTACTTTGTACTTAAAAAATTTGAATATTTTCATGTATTTTTGAGAGGAGTTTTGCAGACAACATTGTGTGTGAAAACAGGTGAAATGTGTTAAATGTTTTGAGAAACGCGTCTTTGTTTCTAAAAATGAATGAATGGTTTGGGGAAACTGGGCCAAATGAATCAGTTATAGTGTGTTAGGAATCAAGAAAAACTGTAATCTGAAAGTAACAAAAATAGCAGGCTATGTTTGGTCTGAAGTAAAAAGAAAACATTAATATCTAGAAGCAGACAAAGACAAGTGTGCATGTTAAATGTTTATTGAAATATTTCATTAGCAATTCGTAGAATTGCCACAGGATATTTTGAAATGTGGTTATGAAATTTGCAGTCTTTCTAAGAACCACAGTTCTGCATTGCATTGATGCTATATGTAAAAACCGCAACAATTCCACTAATTCAGATAATTTGATCACATTGCAATTAAACCATTATGAATTACAGTTTTTCTCGATTGCTTAGGTAAAACATTTCTTGAAATTGTGGCTCCTTTTCTCGAAACTCTAAACACAAATCCATAACGTCTCACCCATTTCCCCAAACATCCTATTTTCAGGTCAAAATGAAGCTCTCCACTCAAAAACATTCAGTCTGGCTGAAAAACCAAACCTTGCCCTCAGACATCACAAGCCCTCAAAAACACACACACTGTAACATTAGTCTTACACACTGGTAATATCAATTCAAAACAATACTACAAAAAACAGTAATATGTGAATCATGTTGCTTGTGGTTCTCCCCCTCAAAAACCATTTAAATCATAAAACACAACAAATGTGTATGTACAATTTACACACAAACAACAAAAATCCTGTGTTTGTTCTTGGACAGGCAAGAGAATCTCGTTAGCATTACAGTCCTAGTCGTCCTCCGACTCCGACTGGTGTGTGATCAATTTTGACTCTTTTGGCTCGTTTCCACTGAGCGGTACGGTACAGTACAGTATAGTACGGTACGGTACGGTACGCAATTATTTCCGTTTCCACAGTCAAAAGTTGTGAATGGCACCAAAATGCCGAAAGGGTGGAGCAAGACTCACTGCAGAACATTGATTGGTTGACAGAGTATCGTCACTTGCGCGTGCTACAAGGGGAATGACAACATAACAAGCGCCATTTTTTACAGTTTTTCTCAATTTTCAATTTTCTCAAACACATTTCTTGAAACTATGCCTTGTATCAGGGACGGACTGGGGCTAAAAAACAGCCCTGGACTTTCTCCCAAATAGGCCCATCATCCGGCCATTCGCCCCTAGCCGTGTGCGACAGATAGCCAGGATGTCCTAATACTATGCCACATACTGTAGCCTATCAGACAAGCAAGTAACATCTCAAAACCAATGATGATAATTGGGGTTGTGTTTATTAATGAAGCCTCAGCCTTCAAATAAAAAATATAATAAAAATAACATTAAAAATGTGTACAATGCCATTACATCTGCATTGAAAATAAAATAAAAATAATGAAATGTCACTGCCCACAGAAACCCCAAATTATACAAACTTGTAATTATAAAACATATAGTTACTATATACCAGGGGTCTCCAACCTTTTTGTGGGCTACCTCAAGGGATACAATAATCTAGAAGGGCTACTTGTTTGTTAAACTCAAATGTATCAATGTATCATACATATAACATGGTGCTTTTTAACTTTACCTTTAACTTTATTTATTTTTTTACTTTTCACCATAATATGCGAAATAATAAAATATCTTGAGATCTGGTTCTGGTTCAGACAGTTTTAAACAATTCCTGAAAAAATATGAAAATATATATAGATTTTTTTATTTTTTTTTATTCTCTATAAACCTATAGTATGTGTTATCAAAAACAAATATTTAGTATTAATATAAATGCAAAATAAATAAACTGCCATAACTTCTAAACAAAAACATTACTGCATTACATTTAATAACATTACGTTTAATAACAACTTAATAACTTTAATAACATGACTATATATAAAAGCATTTTTAATATTAATATATACAGGCACATTTCTGCCAAAAAAAGTTTGTTTTACTACAGTTTTACTACAGTAAAGTTGTGGAGTGAAATGTTTTCTAAACTGGTTTGTTCTTGGAACAATGTTTCGCCTGTTTTTTGGGCTGTTTCATCTGTCTTTTAACTAACTTAAATCACATAGTCATCTGTGGGTTTATAATAGAGATAGAGTATTCTGCGCTGAATTGAAATGCTTCAGTGGATCGCGCAGCTCTGTGTAATGTTTGCGTTATCGAGATCAGCAGCTGCTTGCTTTGGCCGTGCACAGATCAAACAAGTTTCGTTCCGCTTTTTGAGCGTTTCCCATTTGATGTTTATCAGACGCAACACAAATGACAGCGTATAAATTAAAGAGAGTTGGGTAATTCAGTGGCAACAGTGCAAATGTTTAGTTGCACCGGCACGTCTGGAGCCTCGATTTACAGTGGATCGCTATTGGCAAGTTGGGGCTATTATTTATAGAATGTGTTTAGCGGGCAACTCACAGGCACCACGCGGGATACCAGGTGCCCGCGGCCACCACGTTGGAGACCACTGCTATATAGCCTACTATAACTTATAACTATTCAAATATAATGCAAGCAAATTTAAAAGTGCAATACCTAGGTAAGCCTTATAAAACTATTAAGTCAGTGGCTAGTAGGCCGACTCTTTTTTTATTACACGTAGCATATAAGTGATCGTATTAGTGCCCCTGCTGTTGGCTGTTCATATTGCTTTATTAGACTTTTTTTTGTGCCGACGGCCCTCGGTTGGACGGCCGTTCTGGACTTTTCCAGAACGCACAGATTGTCAGTCCGCTGCCTTGTATTCTCAAAACAGTAAACACAAATCCATAATGTCTCACCCAGATCCCCAAACATCCTATTTTCAGGTCAAAATGAAGCTCTACACTCAAAACCATTCACTCTTGCTGAAAAACCAAACTTTGACCTCAGACATCACACACAAGCCCTCACAACACACACACACTACAACATAGTCTTACACACTGGTGCAATAAATTCAAAACAACATTTTCAAAACTGGTAAGTTATGTTGCTTGTGGTCCCGATCAAAGACAATTGGAAATGTTTGTCTCTTATTCAGTGATAGAATTGTGTTTTCCACCACACCTCCCTGAAGGTTCTGATGATGGAGGTGACGGTGAAGCAACTCAAATTTGTCCTTACTCGTAGCCAAGCCTCCCTCATAGTCATACCATGGACAAAGACGGTCAGCTAAAGTGGGCTTGAATTTCATCCGAGACTGCTTGTCTTCTTGCCCTTCCTTCCTTTATCTATCTATTGAAGGCTCTGATTGATGCGTGTACAATTTTGACTCTTAGTGTTTTCACCTGGGTAATTGTGTGCTAACTGAGCTGAAGCTGTGCTGACTTGAGTGAACAATATTGAATACTAGTGCTTTATACATGACAACATGGTGTAGGCAATGAGAAATGAAGAGATTTGTGTTTATAGTTTAGTGAAATGGGTGTGCTTTTTGATAAATGGCATTATGGTTTTGAAATTTTAGTTCAAAAGCCTGGTTATAGTGTTTAAGCAATCGAGAAAAACTGTAAATTGGTACTAGTACGTATTTATTATATACTAGTACTTATTCATTAGATACTAGTACCTATTAAATAGATACTAGTACATGTTCATTAGATACTAGTACTTATTTCAATAGTGACTAGTAACTATTCTGTTGTTACTAGTAACAAATTATTTTTTTTGCCACTGACTTCTATGGGGATCTGTCATTCAGATATCAGCTATTCAGTTCTGACTAGTATGTTTCCAATTGTGACTAGTACTAGATACTAGTAGTTATTCATTAGGTACTAGTACTTTTTTTAGGATATCCCCCAACAGATTGGTGGTATAGACTGTGGAGTCTTCATGTTGATGGTGAGACATTATGTTTTGATATAAATAAACCAATGATTGTGAGTAAAAAAAAAAAAAAGGAACAAGGAACCAATTTTTTTATTTGATGTTTACAGAGATAATGTTCCTTAATTTTTGCTGTTTTCCAGTATGCTCTACATCTTGTCTTGGGAGCACCCTTTGATTTTACATCTTTAAGTGATTTCCAGTTCAAGTAATTGACCTTTATGATGTTGTAGCAGTTGATATATCAAGATTTCTCTATTTTTGTCTTTCAGTGCGACTTTCCAAACATACAGAGATGGTGGGCTTTTATTCTTCTTGAGAACTTTTGGGTTTTCTCTGAAAGGTAGATACTGGACATTTACTCCAGCCCACCGTTACATTTGCACCCTCTTCTGATCAATTTTAAATTAACGAAGATAATATGTGTATTCCAGTGCAGAAACCGTACAAGAGTCCCTTCCAAGTGAAGAACAAGCAACGCTTAGCAGCAGTGAGGCATGTCTCAAATATAAACACACGCATAGTTCATCTCTAGGGTCAGCCTCAAATGCCAAGTCTTCCTGGCCAACCACTTTTGTTGTGCCCCGTTTCTCTTACGATGCAGAAATTAGACTGGGAAAGGCAATGTAGCTCACAGAACAAATGGCTCTTTGCTGAATCCAGATCCCAAGCTCAAATCAGTAATTTTGGACGGACTTGCTGAAGAAATCATTAAATTCAAAGTTTATCTGTCAGATTCAGAGTTCAGTGAAGTGGCTGAAGCTCTTATAAGACAGCACCCTTGCCTCAAAGAACCGGGATCGGTAACAGGCTGCAGCGGCTGGAAGATCAGTCTTAAGTACAAAATGGCAAATTGGCGAACAAAGTTGCAGAATCTTGGTGGTTCTGAAGTGACCATTAATTCAATGAAGCACAAACCCGAGGGCACCACAAACCCGGCATTTGGAGTGAAGAAAGCCTGCAAGGCTGAAGTCAACTTCTGTCCATCGTATCCTACAGGTGAAACTGTTGACAATCTTGAGACTATCAGAGTCTCCATTCTCTCTGAGGTCAAAAAGAAAAACAATGAGCAAATATTGCAGCGGTTAATGGACCGTACCTTTGCGCTCAGGAGACAAGAAGTAATCCAAGGATCTTCACTCATTGCTGCTTTCAAGAACAGATGGCCGGCTTTGTTTCAAGAAAATGAGGTAACTCAGCTGAATGCTTTTAAGTGGTATTTTTACATTTCTTACCAAAACCAATTCTTACTCTCATTTAGTGCTTAGTAAAGGTTCATTTTAGGCTCTATTTGCACATTGAATTTTATATGTACTGTAAAACTGTGACTTCTTTATCTCCTTAAGGGTCTCCACAGGTCTGTGCTGAATTTGTGTCACAGTGGTTTGTGTATTCCTGGTGTCCACTAGAGGTCCTCTTCCCCACGGTGTCATCCACATATGAACTGCATTCCCCACAATCCTTGTCTGTACCAATCACTGTTCATTGCACTCAGCTGTTCCCCGTCATTATTGTTCCCTGTTTCATTGTTAGTTCTGTGTGTATATATACCCTGGTTGTTTCAGTGTTTGTCATGGAGTCCTTGTCTATTATCACACCACTTCTGAGTTCTGCTTTGTTGCCTGTTTGGTATTGTTTTATGTTTTGGATTGCTTCTTTGGTTTTGACCCCTGCCTGGACTGTTTGTGAGTACGGATTTCCCTATTAAAACTGCTTTTGGATCTAACCCCTGTTTCCCGTGTGTGGATCGTGACAATTTGCATGTCTCACAACTGTGCCCTTGATTTCAAAATTCTTCCAAAAGCTTGACGAGTACACTCCAAATCTTTTGAGGATCTTTTCCCAGCGAGGGTGAGTTCTGGGACGAAAGATCAGGAAACTTCTTGTGCCAATGTCACAGGTGTGATAACCGCAATCAGCACTATAAATGTCACTGCCCACTCTGCTTAAATCCTTTTGTTCTTTATATTTTTTGTTTACACATAGGCCTACTGTTTAATGTTTTCAACTAAAATAAAACTTTAACATATATTGTAAGCTTGTTGTGTATATTGCCTATTCGTAAGCTTGTTCAGGAATGGTGACAAACTTTAAAAAAAAATGAACTTAAAAAATATTGTATTTTCGTTAAACGTCATTTAAATAAACGAATATTCGATTTTTATGAGCCCGAATATTCGAATGCAATATTTTTGAAAAATGCCCATCCCTAATTTAATCTAAAAAGTCTAATAACTCATTTAAAAATGGACATTAATAAAAAAATAAGTAATTTGGTTTCTGCCCAAATTTTTTATTTTGGTGCATCCCTTCAACTTCAACTATTTGCAATAGCAAAATGATTCAAATTGCTCCTGACAGTAGTTTTCGGCAATATATGGCTTACTACTAGGGGTGTAACGATTCATCAACTACATCGATGTATCGATTTATATTCCTATGATCCAACTACATCGATCTGTGCTCGGCAAGTTGGCCTTCCGGACGACATATATCGATCTAACATCGTTTTAAAAGGTAATGAATCTATTATATCGATACTAGGAAATATTGGATTTAAGCACGTCAGACTTTATATGGATGTTTTTTCTTAGCACTTTTAATGATAAAGGCGTTAAACGTTACTCGATTCAGTCTGCCTATCTGTGACGTGACGCGCCAGCAGCAGCAAAGACAACAAGCAGCGCAAAGTCTCTCACCTCAGAAAAACGGACTTTCCTGTCCTCTCAGCCGCTATACTGCAGTAGCGTGCACTAGGCCTATATCGCTTCACTATAATAAAGCACAAAATAAACTACAAGCATGCAACGTCGTTACGTTTTAAATAAAAAAAAAATTCCAGATTCAGTATGCGGTCAGATGATGTTGTCAGGCTATATGTCCGTGTCATTATTCTATCATTATTTTCATAACTTGTAACGAAATGAAGTCTCTCACCTCAGAAAAACGAAATTTCATGTCCTGTCATCGTGCACTCTTTCATTGCACGCGCAAATGCGCCGGCGCGCTGTATCTGATACCTGATTCCCTTACAAGAATTTTTGGGTAAAAAGTCACTGAATCGATTTCAAGTCACTGAATCGTTTCGGATCGTATCGTTCTAAATGAACCAATATCGTCCTTGAATCATATCGACAACCACGATCGCGATACGAATCGAATCGTTGTTAAAATGAATCGTTACACTACTTACTACAGTAATTTAAATTAAAACAATTGTATGTGAATTAAAAACTAAGCTCAGAATCTATTCTGAAAATCTCAATCAATCCAAACATTCTAAGAATTTATCCGAATTATTTTCCCTCCCACCCCTACCATTCAGAATCAAATGGTATAGAGAGCTGTGTAATGGTTTTAACAAGAAGGAATGATTATAGAACTGTAGAGGACAGTGTTGAAATATGCAGACTAACTTATGTTAGTAACTTGAAAATGTTTTTCAAGCCTATTAGGCTTGTTTGAGATGAGCAAAATCTGCGCAGAATCGATCAGCGGTGATCAGCGCGAGATGCATGCCGGTTAGAAATATGCTTGTTTGAGATGCGCCTTGCCTCGCCTGAAATGTATGCGAGAGTAGGCGGCTGCAGTGAGAGGAGGAGTGAAAAAAGCGCAGGCAAGCCGGACAGATCTCTCTTCTCGCAGTGGATCTGACCATTGCGAGATCAAAGATGGATATCGCGGGATTCACGCTCGTGCAGAGTTGCTAATAAACTGGATGTAATTCAAGTTCTGTTGCTTTTATATGAAAATAAATAAAATGAACAAGACACCCAAAGTACTTGTTATTTAATTCCATTCCAAATACATGTTTATCAATATTTTTTTTTTCTTTAATACAGACATATGTGTTTTTATTTATTTTCTTTTTTTATAAAAATTAAATTGCATAACCCAAAGAGATCGCACTGTCAGATAGTTTGGGAATATTCACACATAACATATACACATAAAACCTGATATTAGAGTTTTAAAATCAAACATTTTAAAAGAGAACAATACATCACAGTTGTTTAAACCAATGAGCATTAAGCTGTGTCGTCAGCAAGTCGTTTCCCATCGTGCTTTTGATCAGCGCAGTCGGTGGAGAGCAACTGCGCTCGACTGCAAAATCCGACACGTGCGCCTTGCGCTCGCGAGAGATTTTTGACATACGTCGGCATGACATCAGAGCCAGGCGGACCGCACTCGGACACATTTCTAACCGGCATGCATCTCGCGCTGATCACCGGTGATCGGTTCTGCGCAGATTTTGTTCATCTCAAACAAGCCTATTGTCTGCTTCCACGCACCATGTGAGCTGGTAAAGTCGCGCTACATCTTGAACCTCACTGTGAGATCATAAAAATCCTTAAGGAAACTACAATCAAATGTATGTAGCCTATTTTTGATGTTTTATTCAGAATAAAGTTCTAACATAAATCAGCATAACAAAATTAGCTGTTGCATATTTGGATTTATAAAAAGTTTCAAAAACATAATCCCTTAATCATTAGGAAATACTTTCCCCATTTGGTTCTACAACACAAATTATACAGTCATACCATAAACATGAATTTTGAAATTGATGTTTGTTAAAAGCATAAGTTGTTGATATGTTGATAGATAAGGACTTCTTCAGTGGTTGTTGTAAGAGATTCATATAGTTATGGTGGTCACAATCATTTGGGACATTCTACCAGAAACGTACATTATCTGTCCTTGAATTGTTACAGTGAATAAAAAAGTATTTCATCCAAAAATTTCTAAAACTGGCTCATAGTTGATTTCTGTGAGTTGTTCTGTAAAGGAATATGTCATTCATTAGGTTCTCAGATATTTTTTTCTTTATTAAAAACACTTTTGAAAATTACAAATCCTGTCCATGCCCTTGTCCTCAGCCAAATTGGAGCTACAGCTTTCATAGTTTTGTTATGCTACAAACTGTTATTTAAAAAAAAAAAACTCATCAATAACAAGTTTAAGCTGTTATCATTCACATCAACTGATCAAAAACATAAAATTATATATAAATTCTACAAATAAATTCTATTTTACAACTGTCCCCATGTTTTGGTCAGTCCTGTCACGTTTACATAAAACTCTACATAAAATGTGTGAAATACACCTTTAAGGGTATCACTCAGAGGAAGTGACATCATTTGACCCAGGTGAAGCTTACATTGATTAAGGCTGAATTGTTTCATTGAATTGTATGATTTTAAGCTTGTTTTTGTATGTTTTTTTTAGGAAGACGAGCTAAAGGGTCAGGCCCTGTCACGGTTAAACATTCCAGAAAATAATGAAAATGTTTTAAATCCAAAACATGTCTAAAAAGGTTATTGAAATTCCTTGCTTGCATGTTAACAGTTTTTATGCTAGCATGCTAGCAGGCTGAGTAATGGCAGTTTACAATGGCCAACCGTCAGGCCCTGTCACATCAGGCCCTGTCACATTCCTGTGTGACACGACCTTACAAATTAATGTTATTGTTCTTTTTTATTACATTTATTGCATATGTTATGTATTTAACGCATGCAATAGTAAAATGAAGGCCAAGGTGCTTGATTTTTATACAACTGTGGCCATGGAAGTGATTTAAACACCTAAATTCAATTATTTGGAGGGCTGTCCCAATACTTTTGGCAATATTATGTATGTCCTTGGCTGAATTTTACCATAGTCTAATATTACTTTAACATTAAAATTATAATAATAATTTTAAAAAGAAATGCCAATCAAAACTTAAATAAAGAACACAAAACATAACTTTTTCTGCATCCTCAAAATCCATAAAGTCAGTCCTGTCACAGTACCGTCAGTCCTGTCACGCCATGGTCAGTCCTGTCACACAGGAAATTATGATAAAAGTGTACTATTTGAGGAAATATTAATTAATTAATCTCTTTAACTGTGTAGATGAAGGTGGGGGTATATATCCACTACTATGTTTTTATAAAAATCTCCTATGTAAAGGTAGTTATTTTACAACTATATGAGTGCCTGCGGGTATTCTGTGATTTTGTGTACTACAGTTGACCGAAAAGTTACTTATATTTCTTAAAGGAATTATAAAACCATGTTAGATACAATCAGGGACATGTGATCAATAAGAAAATGCTATCTGTATCAAAGAAATTCATTAGGAAACCATTCTAACATATACAAATTTGTCTGTGACAGGGCCTGACATTTTAGGGGTGAAATGCGTATAAAAATGTATTTTATTTAATCATAAAAACATGCTGAGATGGGATGATATGTGTTTCTCATAGTTTAACATGTCCTCCATATGTCTCAACGTTCAGATTTAAGAAAAATATATTTTTTTCCCCAAGATTTTTTAAAGTGGAAATGTACGTTTCTGGTAGAATGTCCCATTTAGAGACTGTGAAAAGTTTTTCTACATATCTAATAATTCAAATGGGTTTGTCTTGTTCTGCTCGTCCTTCTACCTTCCTCAAGTCCAGATGATCTTCAGCAAACGCCGTCTCCAACACCAGCAGTAGAGACTGTTTAAGCTTCTTCTTATACTCATCACACATGAACACAGATAATTGGGTTTAAACAGCTGTTTAGAAAAAACAGATAGACACTAAATATCTTTGCTTTCAGAAGTACTTCATCACTGGCACTCGTTATGATATAAAACCGGCAAACATTGAATGGAAAACAACAAATGAAAAAAGTCAGGACAACAGCCAAAATGACCCTGTACGAACTGAGCTGCTTCCCCATTTTGAGGCGTTTGATTCGTACTCCAATAGCAATGTGTGAAGAAGCAATGATCATGAAGGGGATGAGAAAGCCCACACAAACAACATATGTGACCATAGGCATAGAAGAAAATACATTCTCAATGAAGAAAGGGATGCAGCAGCTGAAGGATGAAACCCACACGATCATGCAGATGATCCTGGCTCTAAGTACAGTCCGTTTATTTTGAGCCCAAACAACCATCCATGTGCACAGGCATCGGTCCAGACTGATAACTACGAGGAAAAAAACGCTAGCAAATAGATCTAGAGTAATCATCACGTAGTAAACGTACATAAAGGACATGTGCAAAAAAAAGGTTTTGATGATTTGGTGTTTTGATGTTCAAAAATAAATAAATGATTACGAATGATATGAAGATGAAGTCTGCAATCGCCAAGTTGAGAAACCAAATAGAGTTGACTGTCGTCTTCATTCTGCAGCCAGTCAGAAATATGACAAGCCCGTTTCCAATAAAACCCACTAAAAAGGTGACAGTGTAAAGGCATATATAAAAAATCTGAAAGCTTGAGTCATCAGGCTGGATAGTGGTATAAGTTGTTGTGCCTCTGGTCAAGTTTTCAGGTCCAAAACTTGTGGCTTCTACACAACAAATAAAGAGAGAAACACATTTCTGAAACACATTTCATAAGCAACTTCATTTTTCCATGCAGTTTCACACACAAAAATGCAATTTTGTGTAAAATAAAATGTGATACAAAATGAAAAAATATTTTTTGATAAACTGACAAAGATATTTAACAAACTACAGTACTTCACATCATTTCTGCTGTTTGATTTAATATTTAAAGAAATATTTTGTCTTATATATGAGGAGTCTGTTCATAATACAGAATAAGAAACTTTTGCCTTTGTCCTCATGCATTGTATGGGAATCAGTACCGGATATTGACCACTGTGTTTGAAGAAACAATTTAGATTTCTTAACTTGATTTTGGGGAGATTTGTGAAATATTACAAATTGTGATGGATGTGTTCATGAGTGAATTGTAAATCAAAGCAATGAGTCCACAAAAAGAGTTTCTGTCTGAGTTTTGAAAACATACTTAATATTAAATAATATTGAAAAATGCACTTATTAGCAGTACTATATATATATATATTTTTTTTTTTTATGTTTTTGCTGTGTAAAGGTGGTTACATACAATAAAGAAGATCAGTCACAAACAGAATGCAATTCTGAATGCAAATATATTTAAGAAAGAAGACCAAATTCAGTCCCAATAAATTGCTGTTAATCCAGCAGTTATAGGCTACATTTTGAAGACATTGTTTGGACAAATGTTGCTGGCACCAAAATGTATTTAATACCTTTATAATCTGTAATCTAATGTTTGTTCTTATTTATTTATTATTTATTTCTTGTCCAGTTTTATTCATTTGAAGAATAAAATGCCCCTTTTGTAAATGCAAAAAATGTAACAGAACATTATATATTTTGTACATTCAACAATACTCTAAGTGTAATTTTTAAACTGTGAGGCAAATATATTCATGGGATACATTTTCATACAGACTAAAAACTATTTTCTTAAAATACTTTTTAAATATTATTTAATATTATATCTTAATTATATGGCATGATATACTTATTGATGGTCTGATTGGTTTTAGCAGGCACTCTATCTGTTTGTAATGACTGTCTCTTAAACAGTTTTGCATTTACTATTGAGAGGTGTTTAAAAAAACATATAAATATAAATATATAAATAATACACATATTCAGTTCTTACCCATTTTTGAGCTGTTAATGCACTGGGACAAGCCGAGTCTTGATATTGGTATCTTCTCAGTCTTGCTGACAGATTGTTGGCTTTATACCAGACAGCAAATGTACATCCCCTACTGGTTGGCTTTTACTCATAGTGGCCATCATCAGACTTGATGAAATGATTACAGCTTTATTTAGCATCACAGTATGAAGTGGGCATGTACAGCAAAACCTTTCCTGCACCACAGAATGTTCCTGAAGCTCAAACACAGAGCATGGTGCTAGACTTCAATTCAAATACTGATAAACATGTATATGCTGTAAGTTGTTTTGAATAAAAGTGCCAAGGTGAAATGAATCATACAATTATATTTCAGTGATTTCAGTTTTTTTTTTCAATTGCTTAAACACATTTCTTGAAGATATGCCTCCTTTTCTCGAAACTCTAAACACAAAACCATAACTTCTTACCCAATTTCCATACTTCCTATTTTCAGGTCAAAACGAAGCTCTCCACTCAAAACCATTCAATCTTGCTGAAAAATCAAACGTTGCCTTCAGATATGACACACAAACTTTCAAAAACACAAACACTACAGCACTGACTTACACACTGGTGAGATCAATTCAAAACACTGTTACAAAAATCCAACGCATTCTCATCCCCAAATCGTCACTTTCAAACATTCTTCAATATCCGACGCACAAAGCACCCTTAAATTTAGCGTCCATATGAGACGCTTCGGTTATGGGTAGGTTTAGGCGTCATTTAACTGACGCTTTCGAAAGTTCGTCAATATCCGACGCACAAAGCACCCTTGGCGTCAATATGTGACGCTTCGGTTATGGGTAGGTTTAGGTCTGTGGTAGGGTTATGCGTCTCATATGGACGCTAAAGGGTGCTTTGTGCGTCAGATATTGAAGAAATGTCTATTACAGTATACAACAAACATACAGTGAAATTCAACAATAAGCTTAAAGAAAAGTTTATTTTCATTACACTGTAAAGAGATCGTATAGTAGATGAAAAGCACTAGAAAGGAGAAGTTGAAATACCAAAGAATTGAACATGAACATGGAACTGCAATACAACAGTATATGTCAATTACAGTACAGTAAAATAAACACACTGATAATGACCATATTTGCCATATTTTAACAGTTTCTTAGTCTTTTGACTAAGACTTCTCTCCCTCCCCTAGGCAGTCGACTCTCAGTTCTGTAAAAATACTAAATGTAAGAAAGTACTTGGCTACAAATCAGTTTGATAATTACGAGTTTGAGGGTGTACAACATAGGCTACAGTATTTACTGTACATAGAATGGTGAAAGTTCTCTCATCTAAAGTACTGCTACCGTGTACTTTATACACGGTTAAACCTTTGCAAAAATTAGAGTATGTTCATGTATTTTTTAGAGGAGTTTTGCAGACAACATTGTGTGTGAAAACAGAAATGAAATTAATGGTTTGGGGAAACTGGGCCAACTGAATCAGTTATAGTGTGTTAGCAATCAAGAAAAACTGTAATCTGAAAGTAACAAAAATACCAGGCTATGTTTGGTCTGAAGTAATGCTTTATGGTGTGTCCTTTAATCTTTACACCTTTTACCTATTTATTTATTATTCTCAGGTAGGTAAGGAAAGTCGAATCTGGACAAAACTATAAGCATTCCAAAAAGTACTTGCAATTTGCTCAGCAGACTTCCCTGTGGTCAGTTCTTGCTTAATTAAGGCTCTTAAATGACTACTCTGGTAGACAATAACTTGCCAATAATATAATATAAGTTTTATTAAAGTTAACAAAAGTTATATAAAAGTACAATAGTAAAGTTACAATAATAAGTTTCAATCAAGGTACAATCAGCTGCTTTCAGGCGTCGAGGGACACTGCGTTATTCAGTATCCGTCCGTTCAGTCTCTCTCTCAGTCTTTTATACTTCTGATGTCATCACATGGAGTGCTGCCAAATCCTCCACCAATGCCTTCAGTTCTTTACGGTGCATTCCTTTCCAGTATCTTCGAGCCCGTTTTCTCTTCTTTCTTCTCTTGATCGTCTATAACATACACCTTAACTAATACATTTTCCATTTATCATAAAAACTATTTCTAATACATAAGTGCTTTCTACTCTAAATCATTTCATGCAAGTAAGTAGCTTTCTTAATAATAGTGAAATCACACAATACATATTCTGTGCAGCATTAGTAATTGGGTAACATGCATAAAGCAATAAAGCAAAAGCATTATTACTATTTAGGTTACATCAATATAAAGCAAATCAAGCATTAATCAAGGCAGTATAATTGCAAAATCATCATCTCCATTAACAGTAAAAAGGAAACATTGATATCTAGAAGCAGACAAAGACAAGTGTATATGTTAAATGTTTATTGAAATATTTCATTAGCAATTCGTAGAATTACCACAGGATATTTTGAAATGTTGTTATGAAATTTGCAGTCACTTCCCACCTTGGGGTCAGCCCTATGTTCCCACAGCCCTATGTTCCCACGGCCCTATGTTCCTTTCTAAGAATTTTGTTTTTACTGAACATTTTTTAAATTAGGCCCTATGTTCCCACAGCCCTATGTTCCCACAGCCATATGTTCCCACAGCCCTATGTTCCCACAGTCCTATGTTCTCTCATTTAACTATGTCCCCTATGAAGGGTAGGTTTTAGTGCTTGTGCTGGTACAGGGATAGCCCAGTTACATCCCAGACAAGTCTCCCTCCTGTGAGGGGTAGGTTTAGGTATGTTAACTAATTAAGCCCTAGTCCCCTATGAGGGGTAAGTTTTAGTGTTTGTGCTGGTACAGGGATAGCCCAATTACATCCCAGACAAGTCTCCCTCCTGTGAGGGGTAGGTTTTAGGTATGTCAAACAATCAAGCCTAATTCCCCCACGAAGGGTAGGTTTTAGTGCTTGTACTGGTACAGGGATAGCCCATAACATCTCAGACAAGTCTCCCTCCTGTGAGAAGTAGGTTTAGGCATGTTAGGGTTAGGGTTAGGGCTGTGGGAACATAAGGCTGTGGGAACATAGGGCTGTGGGAACATAGACATGCTCCCATAACCTTCTCATCTATTCCGTTCCCTCGGATTGCGAGCTACGGACGGGGCCTACGCCAAATAACTTTATATGCTTGCTGGGCTGTTAATAAATGCATACTTGTTACGTTATTTTGCCTCCCAAGTCTTTCTGGTAGAACACAATTCATCTGGTCTGGCACAGTTCTGCGGCATATGTAAAAACAGCAACAATTCCACTAATTCAGATAATTTGATCACATTGGTATTAAACCATTATGAATAACAGTTTTTCTCGATTGCTTAGGTAAAACATTTCTTGAAATTGTGCCTCCTTTTCTTGAAACTCTAAACACAAATCCATGACTTCTCACCCATTTCCCCAAACATCCTATTTTCAGGTCAAAATGAAGCTCTCCACTCAAAAAACATTCAATCTTGCTGAAAAACCAAACTTTGCCCTCAGACATCACACAAAAGCCCTCAAAAACACACTACAACATAGTCTTACACACTGGTGATATCAATTCAAAACAATACTACAAAAATACACTAGTTATGTTGCTTGTGTTTCTCCCCCTCTAAAACCTTTTCACATGTTAAACACAACAAAAGACAACAAATGTATACATTTGCACAATTTACAAACAAACATAAAAAAAAAAAAAACCTGTCTTTGGTCTTGGACAGGCTAGAGAATCTCGTCAGCATTAAATTGGCCCAAGCCAGGCAGTGGGGGTAAAATCCACATTTCATCCGGGACTGCTTGTCTCCTTGCCCTCGCCCTTCCTTGTCCTCTTCCTTCACTCCCTACTACTCTTCCTTCTCCTCCTCCACTTCTTCCACCTTATACTCTTCCTCTTCCTCCTCCACCTCAAACTCTTCCTCTTCTTTCACCACTTCCTCCACCCCCTACTACTCTTCATCCTCCTCCTCCTCCTTCTCTCCAGTGTTCTCGACCTCTTCCTTCATGTCTCTATGGATCCATTGTTCCAAAACTGAATGAAATGACTCTGCCCATTTTATCTATTGAAGGTTCTGACTGGTGTGTGATAAATTTTGAATCTTTGTGTTTCCACTTGGGTAATATGTGCTAACTGAGCTGAAGCTGCACTTACAGTGGGTATACTTGACTTACACTGACAGAAAGGTCTAATTATATTTAGCCTACTTGTACCTATCTTTTGATCGAGATATACTTAATGTATAATTAAGTATTCTAAGTATACTTGGCTTGTAGTTGTGTTTACAGTTTTTCTGAATTGCTAAACACTAAATCCCATTCTCTGAACCAAATTCTCAATAGCCTAAACCAATGTGTCGAATAAATCACTTTTTCTGGAAAAAATTAAACAAATTCAGGTAGTTAAAAAAAACAAAAAAACACTGTTTGCAAATCTCATGCACTCTTTTTGCAAAACTCTAAACACATTCTCACTCACTAAAACATATTTTGCACTGTGATGTATTTATGTTTCAAAACGCTAAACACAGGCAAAGTTACAGTTTTTCTCAATTGATTTGGTACATTTCTCCAAACTCAGGTAACTGCTCTCAAAACATTTAACACAGTGATCTAATTTGTAATTTGTAATTACAATCTAACACTTTGTAATTGTCCTATACAGATAGAAAATTCTCCTTCATTTCATACAAATTACAAATCAAAAGCATAATTTTCTCAAAACACTGTGCACAAAATTCGCTAATGTTATCACAGCAGTTCATACTGTCACGGTTGATAATTCATCGTTTCCTCTGTGTCTCGTGTAACTGTTTGTTTACATGTCTGTGAGTTTGCGTGAGTGGGCGTTGTCCCGCTCACGTGTTTGTTCAGTGCTCCAGCTGTCTGCAATATTATATTATATTATAACAATATTATAACATTTGCATCTTTTTCATTGGTCTTCACAAAGATCACAAGCATTTTTGTACCATTTCCAAAACACAACAAACAAAACTCTGTGAATTGTAAAATAGTCAGTTGCACACCTTATGTCCTCAATTAACCCCAAATTGATATCTGATGAGTTAGTAATCCACTCAACCCAGAAAAAGCCAATTTCCTAATTGTTCACACAGCTGTCTTAATTACAACAACTACAAAAGGGGAAGAGAAAAACAACAAAGAAGATGAATGAGGACAAAAGACAATAAAAAGAAGAATGAGCAGTGGAAAAGGAAGAGGTGTAAGAGTAAGAGGTGGTGGACATGGTAGAGGGAGAAGAAGAGGAGGAGGGGATGGAGAAAGAGCAAGAAGAGCTGAAGATGTAGGAGAAGGAGCAAGAATAGCTGAAGATGTAGGAGCAAGAGAAAGAATACCTGAGGATGTAGGAGCAAGAGAAAGAAGCGCTCAAGATGTAGGAGCAAGAGAAAGAAGCGCTGAGGATGTAGGAGCAAGAGAAAGAAGAGCTGAGGATGTAGGAGAAAGAGAAAGAAGAGCTGAGGATGTAGGAGCAAGAGAAAGAAGGGCTGAGTATGTAGGAGCAAGAGAAAGAAGGGCTGAGGATGTAGGAGCAAGAGAAAGAAGAGCTGAGGATGTAGGAGCAAGAGAAAGAAGAGCTGAGGATGTAGGAGCAAGAGAAAGAAGAGCTGAGGATGTAGGAGTAAGAGAAAGAAGAGCTGAGGATGTAGGAAGAGGAGAAGATAGAGTAGAGGGAGAAGAGATGGATAGATTGGAGGGCAATGGTATAGTGGAAAGAGAAAGAGTAGAAAATATAAGAAGAGATGGACAGAGAGGAAGAGGAGGGCAAGGTGTAAGAGGAGGGCAAGGTGTAAGAGGAGGGAGGAGAGGTAGAAGGATAGGGTACACACGTGTTTCAAATGAAATCAGAGCCACACTTATTGACCATGTCATAAATCATGGTCTCTCACTGAGAGAAGCTGGGCAGAGAGTTCAGCCCAATATAAACAGATCCACAGTGGCTTCAATTATCCGCACATTTCAGAGGGAAAACCGGTAAGTAACTATATCATTCTACTTCTACAATGAGAGTCCATGTAGTCTTGTTTGACATAGGTCACACTCAAGGTGTACGTGGCTGCCATTGCGGCTTTTCCACGCTCCTCTGGGTGATGGGCCCCTGGGGAGACATCAGCTGGTTGTACATTTTCCTCCGTGGGGCTTGGAGGATGAGACCTGCCGCTCGTACAAGAGTTCCCACATGGGACCTGTTATCTCAGACAGTGGTGTCTGAAGTTTGCTCCAGGCGATATTAAGGCTATCTTGCATCCCAGGCCGGGCTATGTAACTAAAGTGTTACTCTTCTCCGTAAATAGATGCGTACGGCCGTCTACCGGAAGCTAGTTATTTAATTTTAAGTTTTTAATATGGATATTTTTCTTACACAAACACATCGCTTCGCTTGAGAAGGCTATTATAACCCTGCCAGAGCCGTGTGGAGCACTTTTATCATGGATAGATGCACTTTTATGATGGATAGATGCACTTTTATGATGGATAGATGCACTTTTATCATGGATAGATGCACCTTTTTCATGGATGGATGCTCTTTTACTGTAAAATATATTTAATTAAAATATTACTGTAGAAATGGAGCAAATTGCTGTCTTATTCAGTTTTGTATTATGTTATTGTTTTGAACATAAGTTTAACAGTTTTGAAAACAGTATGTAAGCATGTGCAAATTGGCCTGTAGGTACATAGAGTTTTGGCGGTTGTTGTGTCGAAGTGAGAAAAGAGTTAATGTAATTTGAAAGATGTAGTCATTGAATGCATTTTGTGCCAAAGCAATGATAAATGATCCACAGTTTAGCCCACATATACTCCTGGTGTGCTCACTGTGTGAAGAGTTTTGAAAAAGTGACTTAAGTATTGATAAATGTGTCCTGGCGAAATGTGTCTGAAGACTCAGAGCAGTTATCTTGGCAAAAGGAGATTGCAAAAAGGTATTTACAGTTTTTTTACTGTAAATACCTTTTTGCAATCTCCTTTTGCCAAGATAACTGCTCTGAGTCTTCTTCTATAATGCCTGATGAGTTTGGAGAACACCTGACAAGAGATCAGAGACCATTGCTCCATACAGAATCTCTCCAGATCATTCAGATTCCCAGATCCATGTTGATGCTTCTTCTCTTCAGTTCACTCCACTCATCAGGTCAGGGAACTGGGATGGTCATGGCAGAAGCTTCATTTTGTGCTCCCTAACACATTTTTGTGTTGATTTATATCAATTATATAAATATTATATAATATAACAATTATATTGTGTACAATAAACAAATTGTATGGCCCTGAACATTGTGCTTTCCATTTGTTAACAGTACTGACTGCTCAATATATTTTGACTGGTTGCAGGTTTATATCAACAAAGAACAAGAATTACAGTATCATAGAGACAAAGGACAAGTTTGTGAGATGCAGGGTACAGTACTGTAAAAATAGGGGTATACAAGGAGAAAAAAAAAAAAATGCAAAGAGCAAAGCAGAGTAATTTCTGATCAATTTTGAGGTACTATGATAGAACATGTTTCCGTTCATCAAAAGACAATGACAGAAAAAGATGACATTTATTTTGAGATTAAAAATGTACTTCTCCCTGAACTTTTTGATGGTACAGTAAGGTGTCATGGGTAAGTCTACAAACAGAATAGCAGTTCATAGATATCTTTTGAGAACTATATGTTCTCTTACGAGAGGTCTCTCGTACTGCGTAAGATATCTTACGCTAGGGGAAAATCCTTTTCCGCGAGATATTGAAGCCAAAAATTATCCTTAATTTTGTAAAAATGCAAAACGCGTTGCAGCAGCAATGCAGACATAGGCGAGACAGCTCGCGCGCCTATTGGCTGCTCTGCGGCAACTGCATCAGCCTATCGAGCGAGGCCTGGCGTGACGTCAGACCCAATCAGGGCACTTCGCGCCCGCTGCGTCACGTCCCGCCGAAATGGGCGTGGTCTAGGCCTATAAATATCGCTCGCAGGCAGCTATTATCTGATTTTTCATCCTTCATGCGAAGCACACGCATCGCTGGAGCTGGATAAGAAGCCGCGCCGTCTGAAAGAGAGCACCTTCAGAGGGACGAGTCACTGAAGTCGCTGGCCGCGCCGCCTTCCTTGCCTTCCTGCTGCGCTTTCCGGCATTATATCCTTTCTCTGCTACTGTGTTTATGTATGTGTGTGTGCTCGCCGCCGCGACACACACTCCCATTGCACTAAAAGAGCTGGGCGTCTTTTTCAAGACGCCCCTTTTCCTGATCACGCAGCTCTCGCACTCGCTGACGGCGACTGCCCTCACTGCGAGTTAGTTACTGCCTATGGTGACTCTGAGGACTCACCTGGCATCCTTCTCCGAGACTCCTTCTCCGGCAGATAAAATTATGCCGTCAATGCTCGCTCTGTCAGTTCCCTGAAAAGGCGACTGCAGATGTGTATTTTGCAGCCAACGAGCGCGTTGTACAACCCGCTCGCCTGCACCCAAACACCGTTTCTATGGTGTTCCGTGCGTCACTGGCGTAAGGAAAAAAGGGGAGTTTTTCTGGTCCCGCTGCGGACGGACCAACCTCCTTTTTCCTATACATTTCCCATTCCCCTCTGGAATTCAGGCGACTGGAAATGTCAATATTGCAGTGAACAAGCCTGTTGTAATGCACGCAGGCCTGCAATAAACGCCAGCATGTTGACGCTCTCTGTTTCTATGGCAACTTCTCGCTCGTTCAGTTCCAGTAAATGTGACTGTTCCAGTGTATCCTGCAGTAAACAAGTCGGTTCTGTCACCCGCTTGCCTGCACACAAACGCCGTTTTTACGGCTACCCAGATAAATCCCATAAGTGTGAATTTTTCTGGTGTCCCGGCCACGGCCGATGGTGCTTTATGTGTAAGAAGAATGCCCACTGCCCAGTGCCCATCTCTACACACAAGCACAGCCCGTCACACAGGGCTCGCGCACATGAATCGACTCAGATCGATTGCGCTTCAAACATGGTGAATGTGCCCACTAACACCACGTTATGCATGTCTCACGGTTTCTGTAAAAACGAAACCAACGTGCATTCGCTTCACTCAAGCGAACGATGCTTTCAGTGTGGTAAATGTGCCCGCTGTCCCGCGCCCACATCCACACATAGACATGACAGTTCCTACGGGAACCGCCCAGCCCTCCCCCTCGCGGTTGACCACCGCAGAGGAGTCGAGCGCGGGCAATCTGCCCGCTGTTATCAGCGCGCCCCATGCCTCAAATGTCACGAGCGCGACGCTTGTGTTACAGCACTCCGAAGCCTCTCCATCGCTGAGCGAGCGGAGCGCGCTTCGTATTCAACCCCTAGCTATTCATGCGGACGCATGGGCAAAGCTGCCCGGGGTTTCGAAGTGGGTGCTGAACATTATAAAAGGAGGCTATTCGCTACAGTTTCGCCGACGCCCTCGCCGCTATGTGGCGCGCGTCGAGACCACGGTAAAAACAGAAGTAGCACATTTACTTCGAGCCGAAGTGGCGAAGCTATTGAGCAAAGGGGCCATAGAGCCTCTCTCTCAAGTTCAGAGCGAAGGAGGGCTATACAGCAGATACTTCCTGGTACCGAAAAAAGACGGGGGTCTCAGACCCATACTAGATCTAAGGCAACTGAACAAAGTGCTTGTGAAGCGACAGTTCAGGATGCTCACGACCAGGCAAATCCTTGTGCAGATTCGCCAAGGAGATTGGTTTGTGTCAATAGATCTGAAAGACGCGTATTTTCAAATACAGATAGCGTCACGTCACAGGCGATATTTGAGATTCGCCTTCGAGGGCCAGGCATATCAGTACACAGTCCTGTCGTTCGGCTTGTCCCTGGCACCCCGTACATTTACGAAGTGCATGGATGCGGCGCTCGCACCCCTCAGAATGAGAGGCATGCGAGTGCTGAACTATTTGGACGATTGGCTGATTCTAGCGCAATCTCGCGCAGTGCTCATAGAACACACGACCATTTTACTCGATCACAGATTTGGGTCTGAGTGTCAATTGGGCGAAGAGCTCCCTGTCACCCAGTCAGAAAATATCTTTCCTGGGCACAGAACTGGACTCACTATCCATGATAGCGCGACTATCACAACAGCGCGAGAGAGATTTCAGAAGATGCTAGGTCTCATGGCCTCAGCATCGTCAGTGCTCCAATTGGGCCTGCTCCGCATGCGCCCGCTGCAGTTTTTGGCTGAAAGCGCGAGTCCCACGCGAAGCGTGGGCACCCGGTTTGCTTCGCCTCAGGGTCAATCAGAAGTGCGTCACAGCTCTGAAACCCTGGAAAGCGAACGACTGGTACCAATCAGGTGTAAGCCTGGGGACTTCCTCGAGGGTGAAAGTGGTGTCCACGGACGCGTCCACCTCGGGATGGGGAGCGCTGCTCGAGGGCAGACCGTTCTTCGGCCAATGGTCAGAACGGGAGAAGCTCCTGCACATAAACTGCCTCGAAAAGCTGGCAGTAGACAACGCGCTGACGCGTTTTTGTCCCCAAATAAAAGGTCACCACGTCTTGGTCCGTTCGGACAACATGTCTGTGGTGTCCTACATAAATCGCCAGGGCGGCATCAGATCCGAGAAACTGTACAGGCTGGCAGAACGCCTCTTGGTATGGGCTCAGTGCAACCTGCGCTCGCTCAGAGCAGCGCACGTGCCAGGGATCTTGAATATAGGACCGGACAGACTGTCCAGGAACAATGTTCCGGCAGGCGAGTGGTCTCTACACCCACAGACAGTCCATCTGCTGTGGAAGAATTTTGGCAGAGCGGAAGTGGACCTGTTTGCGTCTCAAGAAAACGCTCACTGTCAAGAATTTTTCTCCAAGAGCAGGAGCGCGCTGGCCCATGTGTGGCCCCGCCGCCCGCTCTATGTTTTTCCCCCCCGTCTCTCTCCTGCCTCAGGTGATAGAACGGATCAGGGAAGAAGGATGCTCAGTACTGCTGGTAGCACCGTTCTGGAAAAACCAACCTTGGTTCCCAGTCGTGATGCAGTTAGCAAGTACTGCCCCGTGGCCAGTACCAATGAGGAGAGATCTCCTCTCACAGGCCCGCGGCTCGATCTGGCATCCTCACCCGGAACTATGGTCCCTTCATGTCTGGGCCATCAACGGGTACATGTTGGACTCCCTAAAGGAGTATTAAACACGATCACGCAGGCTAGAGCTCCGTCTACAAGACGACTCTATTCTTCGAAATGGTCGGTGTTTTCGGGCTGGTGCACAGCCCGTGGTGTGTCACCCACAAACTGTGGTGTGACGGAGGTGCTTTCCTTCCTACAAGAGCTGTTGGATGGGGGCAGGGCCCCCTCCACGCTCAAAGTTTATGTGGCGGCTATAGCAGCGTTCTCAGAAACAACGCGTGGTCAGTCAATATGAAGGAACGATTTAGTCATCCGCTTCCTTCGAGGGGCTAAGAGACTGAATCCTCCCAGACCTCCCTCAGTCCCCGTATGGGACCTTTCTACGGTTCTGGAAGCCATGAAAGGTGCGCCATTTGAGCTTTTACAGTCAATCGATTTGAAACACCTGTCTTTCAAGACGGTGTTTTTGCTGGCTCTCGCTTCAGTGAAGCGCATAGGGGATCTGCACGCGCTCTCTGTGAGCGCGGCGTGCATGGAGTTTGGGCCCAATGACTCAAAAGTTATACTCAAACCTAAGCACGGTTATGTTCCAAAATCCCTCAACACACCGTTTAGGGCACAGGTTATCTCCCTGTCAGCCCTACCGGTCCCTGATGAGGAAAAAGACGCGAGCCTCCTTTGCCCAGTCAGGGCATTACGAGCTTATGTGTCTCGCTCGTCTGTTTTCAGACAGACGGAGCAGCTTTTTGTTTCATTTAGCGGACGTTCTAAGGGACTAGCCGCGTCGAAACAGAGCCTATCCAGATGGATAGTTGATGCTATAGCGCTGGCATACGCTTCCAAGGGCATGCAGTGCCCATTGGGTGTCAGAGCGCACTCCACGAGAGGCATGGCCTCTTCGTGGGCCTGGTCAAGTGGGATTGCCTTGCAAGATATTTGTATGGCGGCAGGCTGGGCCTCCCCGTCTACATTTATAAGGTTTTATAACCTAGAGGTTCCCGCCCTGCAGGCCAGGCTGCTGTCGGTCTAAATTTACCAGTATTATCTGACCTGATGCGATCAGCTCAGAATGCTGCGTCTGCTGAGCACAGCTCAATGTTCGACAGTATAAAGCTGGGCAAACTGTGTAAGACCCACATTTCCCCATCAGTTCAGGCCGTACCCCGCCCTGTCTGTATGATGAAATTCGCGTCCCATCGACGCTGCTATATGTGGAAGAGTGAGGCTGCACCCCTCCCTCTTCCCGGACTCCCTGTGAGTTCCCTGAGTGATTGTGCACTATATGTACCCCGGGCTTTCGCCCTTGGGTCTTTGGTGTCAGATCTCAGCATGCACGGCGTTTTACATTGGGTCCCCTAGCGTAAGATATCTTACGCAGTACGAGAGACCTCTCGTAAGAGAACGTACTCGGTTACTAACGTAACCTCGGTTCTCTCTAAAAGAGGGAACGAGTACTGCGTATCTTGCCGTGCATGCACACGCTCTGGTTGCTTCGATGATGAAAAACCAGATAATAGCTGCCTGCGAGCGATATTTATAGGCCTAGACCACGCCCATTTCGGCGGGACGTGACGCAGCGGGCGCGAAGTGCCCTGATTGGGTCTGACGTCACGCCAGGCCTCGCTCGATAGGCTGCTGCAGTTGCCGCAGAGCAGCCAATAGGCGCGCGAGCTGTCTCGCCTATGTCTGCATTGCTGCTGCAACGCGTTTTGCATTATTACAAAATTAAGGATAATTTTTGGCTTCAATATCTCGCGGAAAAGGATTTTCCCCTAGCGTAAGATATCTTACGCAGTACTCGTTCCCTCTTCTAGAGAGAACCGAGGTTACGTTAGTAACCGAGTACGTTTTGAACAATGTGTTTTCTATTTTTTGGTGTATTGTTTACTGACTGCTTGATAGTGTATATCATTTTGATCACTTTGTTTATGATTTGAGAGCAGTGTTTGATTTTGAACACAGGTAAAACTGTTTTGAGGCGAAAGTTTCATTTTGCAAGAGGAGTCAGAGGTTTTGTAAATAGTGCTTGAAGATGAGGTTTTGTGTTTAATGTTTTCAGAAAAAGGAGCGAGGTTTAAGAAATTGTGTTTTAGCAATTGAGAAAAACTGTAAAAGATACTAGTAGTTATTCATTACATTCTAGTGTTTATTACAGTTTTTCTCGGTTGCTTAAACACTATAACCAGGCTTTTGAACTAAAATTTCAAAACCATAATGCCATTTATCAAAAAGCACACCCATTTCCCTATAAAGAACCTGTTCAATGAAAAATAGTCAATACATGTCATAAGAATTACGGATAATATGAAGATGAAGTCTGCAATCGCCAAGTTGAGAAACCAAATAGAGTTGACTGTCGTCTTCATTCTGCAGCCAGTCAAAAATTTGACAAGCCTGTTTCCAATGAAACCCACTATAAAGGTGACAGTGTAAATGCATATATAAAAAATCTGAAAGCTTGAGTCATCAGGCTGGATAGTGGTATAATCTGTTGTGCCTCCGGTAAAGTTTTCAGGTCCAAAACTTGTGGCTTCTAAAAAAAAGAGAGAAAACACAGGTGAGGGCTTTTATTGAGTCTGTTTCGGATGCATTACCTTAACATTGTGGTGTTTCTTGTGCAACATAATACTGTATTTCCATGCAGTTTAGGCTAACACACCACAATGCTATTTTCTTGAGATTTGGGGGATAAAAAACCTAAATAAAACGTGATAAGAACCAAGAACATTTATGTTTGGATAAACTGACAAAGATATTTAACATAAACTACGGTAATTCACATTTTTTCTGCTGTCTATTTTCATCTTTAAAGAAATATTTTGTCTTGTCATGTATAAGGGGACTGTTCATGCTACTGAATAAGAAACTTTGGGCATTGTCCTCACGCATTACATGGCAATCAGTACCGGATATTGTGTTTGAACAAACAATTTAGATTTATATTTAGATTTAGAGGTCTCTTTCAATCCTTGAAAGAGGATTCAGTAGCGAGTGTGAAAACAACAGTATTTATTTAAGAAAACAATAAGAGTAGATGACGTGGGTCAGATGAATAGAGGTGCCCGGGAATAGTCTGTCTTGGCAGCGCAGGGATGCAAATGGGCAACACAGTCCTCCGTGAAAGTCAAGGAAGAGCAACCAGGAAGACAGATACCGTAATCCAGACACGAAACGCAGGAACCACAAAGACAGCCAGGACCAGGACAAGAACACCGGGAACTCCAAATAATCTGACAAACACAAGGCGGATGGCAAAGACATTAAATAGCAGAGCTGATAAGCCGCAGCTGGTGCTGCTGATCTGATTTTTCCCTTTGCCTGCAGAGATGATATTGCCTGTGATGTGGACAAAGTCCTCTGGCCAGTCCCAACATGAAGACATGATGCTGAAGCAGAATCAATCTCTCTCACTGACCTTGATTCTGCAGTTGCACAACTCTTCTGAGTGACTGTAACATGCTTTTCATTTAGAGTTTTTTACTGTAACCTTTTTGGCTTTTTTTGGATCACTGTATTTTCACAGTATGCAAGTGCTGAATATACAGACATTCAATACTATACAATATTCAGTACAATAATATACTTGCAGTGCATACAGTATACAATTTATTCACTTTATACTGTAAGTTGGCATTACTATACTTTTTTTTACGTAATTGCAAAATGTGTTTACTTTGTTATAATATACTTTTTTTTTTCTGTAACTTCATGCTTTGGATTCTGTGTTCTCCAATTTTTTATGTAGTGTCTAATGAATGATTTGTAGTGTTTATAATATTGAATCATTGTGTGTATGATCTGAAAGCACTGTTTAATTTTGAGCACAGATACAATGGCTTTGAGGCAATTGTTTGATTTTTCCACAGTCGTCAGAGGTTCTCTGAATGTGGTTTGAAAATTTGGTTTTGTGTTTAAGGTTTTGAGAAAGTGAGTGATGGTTTCAAGAAATGTGTTTAAGATATTCAGAAAAACTGTAAATACTTTTTCACATAGTTTTACATACTGTCATATAGATATGTTCTATAAAGAAAACAGATATGTTCCTAATTCTACGTATCTTGAATTTGTGTGTAGGCTAGTCCACTGGTAGAGTACTTGGGAATTTACTTAAAATCTACTTAACTTTTCCCCCGCCATTGACTGAAATTTCAGGCTATCAGTGTTTTCACTGTTATACGATAGGGGCACTGTTACACATCTTCTAAAAGAGTACAGAATCTCTGGATCAAAACACTGGTGAAGAAGAAACAATTAATAGTAGATTGAAATGTCGACCCAGGACGAGGTGTAGGACTGTGAAGCTTTGGGGGTGTTGATGGACTCGATACTGCATCTTTTTTGATCAATTTTCTCTGCTTTTTGTTTAAAGTGTTGACTTTTTTTAATTTATTTATTAAACTTACCCACATTCAAGTGATGATTAAAAAGGATGCATGTGTCATGGATCTCTGAGGGAAGACTCAAATGAAGAATTAGTGTTCAGGTGTTTATTGACAAAACAGCAGACGAGACAAGATAGTAAGGAAGAGGGGGTGATAACAGTCCAAACAGTAGACAGGGAACAGGACATGATGACAGGTAAGCAGGAGGAGCAACCGCTGTAACTAGCTCAAGATGACAGGCGGTAGGATGGAGGAGCGAGGAAACGAGGAAGGATATTGAGAAGACCCTACGGTCACGTCACGTGACTGCTTCGTATTCAGATTCAAAAATAGCACGAACCCCTTGAGCAGGTTTCGAGTGTCATGCCCTTCGGTAGTAGTAAATAAAATAAAAAGAAATAGACTTAGCCCTCACACTGTTGAACAAGTCCTGTTCCTTAATAAAAAATCTTTAATTTCTTAAATTACCCACAAAATAAAATATCAGCTCCCCAGTTCACAAGCACTTCACCATTCCACAATAATTGTATTTTATTTTGATTATATATGCCTATATGAGCCTTGCCTATGAACTCGTAAGATTAGGACTGAGGCTGAAGTTTATGTGAATAAGGCTGCATTTGTTGATCAACGCAGATTCATAAGAATTGCTTCTGTAGAAGTTAATTTGTCCCATTTATTATTATATATATATATTTTTTTAAATAAATGCATTCATACAATTGTTTGTTCATACATCGTGTAAGAACTACATCAACACAAACACATGAATTATGATGATTAATTTTATTGCTTTGTGGTTTACAGAGCACAAAGTGATGTATTACATGAAACCATCAAAAAAATGTATGGGTCTTCTGGGACAGAAAGACAGCTTTTCCACCTTTTGACCACAAGATGTTGTTAGTGTGCAACATGTTGAAAAGCTTCGAGTAATGAACCATTTTAAGATACAGAGGGGAAAGCCCCGGTGCTTCACAAAGCTTCATTTCACCATCACTACACAAAGGCATAATGTTTAACAAATCTGCCAAACATGAGGGAAATAGCAAACATTATAAAGGGAGCAGAAAACACGTGGAACAGGTAACAATACTCAGACGAGAAACAGGTGAACCCATTCACACAAAAGAGGAGCTGAGACCATAAGAAAAGGGTGAGCACACTGGACAAGGAACAGGTGAGAGCACATTCAGACAAATGAAGACTTAATAAATGACTAAACAAGAGGGCGTGGTAATTGGAAACAAGGAGGCAGGAACACAGGAGCACATGGCCAACACAAAGAAAGACAGAGCCATGTGTTCAAGCACAACACAAAGACACATTAAATAAAGACAAGACTGACAGAAATGTCAGAGAAGAACCCTGACAGCATGACAATACAATTCAATGTTTTTAATGGTTTCAAGTATATAAAATTAATACCTAAGGAACATTTTATAGGTGCTTAAAGTGAAAAAATAATATATAAATAGTAAGTATGATGTTATGTTCACTTAAAGAAAACTTACAAGTATACTTGAGTATAAAACTACTAAACTAGTTGTTTACTGAGAGTATTCTTCAAAGTGTACTTTCATAAACTAAAAGTACTACTAGTATAAAAATAGCAAACTACTAGTATACTGTTCACTTGTATTACAGATGTGAAAAACGTAGTTGTGAAATAGTTGTGCACCTAAAGTTTACTACTGTTACACTTATAGTGCACTTAAATATATACTTTTTATATACTAAAAGTAGGCAAATTTAGTCCCAAGCAGTATTGAAATAGTACACTTACAAGTTTACTACTAGTATATTGACATTAGTATACTTAGCCTACTACATAAAGTATACTTAAAATATACTTGAACATTAATTAAGTATACTTATACACACACACACACACACACACACACACACACACACACACACACACACACACACAATAAATAAGTTGAAATAGGCCTAACTAAATCAGAAAATTATTGTTACTGTGTAGTCATTAATATTTGATTTAATGTTGCCTTTCATTTTTATTAAGTTTATTGAAATAGTTAATTCTACATGGGATTTATTCAAACAATCTGCAAAGCAAAGACAATAGCCTACATTTCAGTATGTAGATAAACCCATGAAAATTAGATAACAATACCATCATGGTGCATGCAAGGGAAGAGGAGCAGAGGATCTCCATTGCAGCAGATTTAGTTTATTTACAGAAAAAGTTATATATATATATATATATATATATATATATATATATATATATATATATATATATATATAAATAAATATATATATTTATTATTTATATATATATATATATATATAAAAGAAAAGAAAAAGAAGGCAATCCAATCCAGGAGGCATGAATCAACATAACAGCTCCACAAACATAAAATGACAGTGTAAGACCAAGAGAAGTATCAAAATGAAGGCTTATATACATGGCTAAATGAGGAACCAAACAAGACTCAGGTGAAAACAAACAAGTAACCAATGAGTAACTATAGAAACCAACTAACAACAAAACAAAGGGGAAAGGAACAGGAAGACCGGAAGGAAACATGGGAACCCAATGAAAAACAACATAAGCGTCCATATAAAGAACATACAGAACTCATGCAAATACACAATACAATTACCAATTTCTGGTTAATCTGGTAAATCCATATTTTAAACTATTTAAACTATAATCACTGGCTTCCAAAGAAGGTCATACACGTGTTCACGAGAGAGTTACGCTTTTTTTGCGAGTGGCGTCTATTCTAAACTAAGCTTGCGCTACGCCTACGTCATACGTAAGGGATAATACATCCAGCCGGTGGTTCTCTCAAAATAACCCCTGACAGGGTGATTTGGACCCCGACGCGAAGCAGAGGCTGGATGTAAATTATCCCTCATTATGTACATTGTATCACTCGCATTATACAGTACCAGCCTCTTGTAATATGGTTCTGGTTCCTGAATGTCATGAATGCATAGCGTTTGTTGTGCTGAAAGGGAAATCGTTTTCTGAGAGATGACTAAAGGCAGGCTGCAAGCAACTGACGCTAACCAAATAAGCAGGCAAATTATCCTTGCTTTCAGGACAGTTCGTTTGGTCCGGGACCACACCACAACCCAGGCGGACAGGCAGCGGTCCAGACTGATCGCTGTCAGCAGGAAGCAGGCAAACATATTCAACAAGGTCACCAGGCTGCTCAAGAAGCACATAAATTTATCAAAAGGCCAGTCGAACTCACGGTATTTGTGAATTATATTAAAGATCAGGAAGAATGAAAATAAGAAGTCTGCTACAGCTTAAGAAACCAGATGGTATTGACACTGCTTTTCATTTTGAGGCCTGTGATGAAGATGACCAGTCCATTCCCAACAACACCAAGCACAAATATTATACAGTGGAGGATAATACTGATTTTCCTTAAGGAATTCACTGTGACAACTGCATTTGCTGGTTGATGTTGTCATATTGGATGGGGCTATAGTTTGGTCTGAAATATAAAAAGACAATGGATAGAAACACACAAAGACAAGTATGCATGCACATTGTATTTCTAGATATTTCATTAGAAATGTGGAGAAGTTCAACATGATATTGCAAACTCTGTTAATTTAAACTGCTAGTAAGAACCACAGCTGTACTTACTCATTATGACTATATTTGTGGAAGAAGCTGAAACAAATATACCCAAAAAATATGAACCAAAATCTTTTTAGCCAAACTATATCTGTAACAGAGCATTGTCAACATTTGAGCCTGAATTTAAATAATTTTCAAAATACATAGGGTTAAAGAAACAAATTATAATCCACTTAATTCATTTGGAAAGCATCAAGGAAGAAAATGTGAGAAAACTAAGACACTTTTTAACAAAAACTAAAATACAAAGTGTAAATGAATTAAAATACAATGCAAAAACTGTTAAACATGCTAAACATTTAAACTTAAGTGAAAAGGCCAATAATATACCTGTTGTCCTGGTAAATAATAAGAAATGTGAGTTGATTGGAAAGCGGTCAGTACATGTTTCTTTACTTATCCGTGATCACAGTTAAATATTCTTGTAAGAGTAAGAGAGAAGGGGATGGTCTTTTCGCTTATCATATTCACTGGAAACTCAGAAATTGTGATTTCATAATCAATTGCATCATGCTTTCTGAAGTCTGTCCAAGTTCACTCTGTCACGGCTCATTAATGAGAAATTCAGGCGTTCGGCTCATTCTTAGGAAATAAACTAGGTCGCCATGACTTACTAGGAATATAATTCTAATTACTCTAACATATTAGTACCAGTTTAGTGTTTATTGACCTGTATTTCTAAAACAACAACAACAACAAAAAAACACAAAAAAACAACAACAACAACATTGAGACATACTGTATACATTCCTCCTTGAGCAAGCAATTGAAAGATAGCAATTCTTTTTTTGTCTGGTTTATATTTTCTTTCAGCACCTGTTTTAGAAGTATTCGCCATAAGAGGAATTGTATTTTAGTAATGCCAATTCTCAATGTGTTGTTGATTTTAGGTACTCCACAAACACACGTCAGACTTGGTGATTTATAGTGCTTATTCAGGGTTGGTAAACACTGCTCTTGCACAAGAAACCCAAGTTTCTCTGTTCACTTTGCAAGTCTGAAAATAAATGGTTCTGATCATGTGGTGACGGATGGATAGATGGATGGATTTATGCTTCTGTATTTTATTTATTCTTATTATTAATTACAATCGCCCATATAATATAGTCAGTGTTTGAGCTGCCCTTCAAAATATTATTATTTGCAGTGTTGGGGAAAGTTACTTTTTTAAAGTAATGCATTGCACTATTGTGTAACTCTATTAAAAAGTAAATAATTGCATTTCTTAATTACTTCTAATGAAAAGTAATGTGCTACTTTTGCATTACCTTTTCTCACCTGGGCTGGGCTTGCTTGCTTGTCTTTATTATTTTTTCAAATGTAAAAGTGCAAATGCAAAATCATGCAGTAGAGGGCACAGCTCAAACAAACCTTTCATCTGTGGTGCCATTCTTGGATAAAAAAGAAAAAAAAGAATGAGAGAAAGAAAGAAAGAAAATCATTTTTGCTTATTTGTATGGTTTAATTGGATCATTAAGGTCAACAGCAAAGACATTGGTTATTAAAGTGAGATTAAATACATAAAGTATATTTGTGACCCTGGACCAGTCTTATGTGTATTTTCTTTTAAATTGAGAGCTGAATACATAATCTTTCCATTGATGTATTGTTTGTTAGGATAGGACAATATGTGGCTGAGATACAACTATTTAGAAATCTGGAATCTGAGGGTACAGAAAAATCTAAATATTGAGAAAATCGCCTTTAAAGTTGTCCATTTCTTTTGGCGATTGTGCAGCATCCATTCACAAAAATAATAGTTTTATATATTTAAGGTAGGAAATTTACAAAATATCTTCATGGAACATGATCTTTACTTAATATCCTAATGATTTTTGGCATAAAAGAAAAATCTATAATTTTGACCCATACAATGTTTTGTTGGCTATTGCCACAAATATAGCCGTGCAACATAAGACTGGTTTTGTGATCCAGGGTCACATTTGTGTTATTTAACGCACTTTTTCATAATATTCTGAGTTTGCATTTCACTGTTATTATTTATTTGGATGAATACTGAATGTGTTTTTGTGCAAGTGAGGTGAGTAAATGCATGTTCACATTTAGTCTAGAACTACAATAGCATCATGTTCACACACAGCACACACAACATGGGGACAGGAGAGCTGTCAGTCAATACATGGGAAAACAAACTTGCATTACTTATTTGAACATCACCTGTTGTAAATTTAAAAGTAATGAATACTTTACTAGTTACTTGATTACTTTTCTGATTACTTTTTGACTTGCTTTACTTGCAATAAATTACACCCAACACTTATTATTTGTCATTGTAAAAGCATGGTAAAGTTTAACATTGTGACTTTGTTTTATGCCTAATAATAAAGGTCAGACAGCATAGAAAGAGGAAGTTTTGGTGATTAAATAAACATAGTACTATATAAACATATAATAGTATACTAAATTAGCAGTTGCCTATTACAACGTGGCTTAAAGATTGTGTAAAACAAATCAATGGAAAAGAAATGCATTACAAATGTATGAAATATTTTTTTATATAATAAAACATCTGTAGATTTCCCATAAAAAGCATAAACAATACAAAATATGTGTATCATCCCAACCAGTATAGACGCAACAACACTAACTCAACCAATGGCATGAGTTTGGGGTAGAGCTATCTGTTAGTCCAACCAATGGAAAACAAGGGGCGTGTCTGAGAAACCTGCCTGAAATGTCATTTTAATGGTGCATGAATTACACCTTTGGATTGACTTTAGAACAAACAAGTCTTTGAATCACTGCTTATCTGACATGGGATGAGGGGTTCAAAGCGGCAAAGTGGAAAGCTTCTTAATGCTTTATCGGATCACTTCAGACTAATACAAGGAATGAATATCTCTGGGACTGATTTTCTAAACGCATGTTTTGTTGTCCTGGCTGCTGCCAGTTGATGAGAAGGTTGTGTCGTTCATCTTGAGACCCTGTGATTCTGAGAGGCCTGAACAAGTGGAAGGGAGAGATGATCGGATAGGCAGATGTTCTTCAGCAAACGCCGTCTCCAGCACCAGGAGTAGAGACTGTTTCAGCTTCTTCTTAAACTCCTCACACATGAACACATAGAGAATGGGGTTCAGACAGCTGTTGAGATGAACCAGGCAGTTTACGAAAGGTCCTATGTGTTTTAGTACTTTTTCAAAGTCACACCACTTATTCTCCATTGCAATTACGGTGGACAGCTGTTGAACATGAAAAGGAAACCAGCATATGAAAAAGGCCATGATCACAGATATGATGACCCGGAAAGGCTTGAGCTTCTTCCCCCTTTTGAGACGTTTGGCACGCACTCCGATAGCAATGTATGAAGATGCAATGATCAGGAAGGGGATGAGAAAACCCACCATAAACCTGTATACGACCAAAGACTTGAAGGGTTCATCATAATAAATGCACCGGTTATTATTTACATAGCGGTAGATGACAAAGGGGATGCTGCAGAGGATGGATAAAACCCACACGAATGCACAGATGATCCTGGCTTTGACCAGAGTTCGTTTGTTTTGAGCCCAAACAATCACCCAGGTGGACAGGCATCGGTCCAGGCTGATAGCGGTCAGCAAAAAAATACTTGCAAACATGTTGAGCACCGTCACAAAGCTGACAAACTTGCACAAGAAGTCACCGAAGTGCCAAGCCATCTTGTTAAAGGCAGTAACAATGTAGAGGATGATGATTAAGATGAAGATGAAGTCTGCAATCGCCAAGTTGAGAAACCAAATGGAGTTGACGGTCGTCTTCATTTTGTAGCCAGTCACAAATATGACGAGCCCGTTTCCAACGATACCCAGAGCAAAGACGACAAAATATATGCATATATTGAAGATTTCAATGCTTGAAAAGGCTTCCATCTGGGTTGCATTGGTCCCATTCACTGCACACAAAAAGGTTGCATTCGCTGCACAAAGAAAAAGAGAAAGCAAACTGTAAAAGAAAGTCATAACATTTCTGATTCTTTCTTTGGATTTTGGTTGAAAACTGATTCATTCAGAAATCCAACTGATTCAGCAATCCGGTTGCAGCGGTTAACAGCTCACTGGAGTTGGAAATTAATGATTTTCAGTTGTGTATAAAGCTGATGAATGTCTTTAAAATAATTTTGGGATAGTTATTACAGCTCTGATTTTAAGTATGAATCTTATTATTGTTGTTCAAATTAGAACCTTAGTTACCAGTTCATTGTTAATCATGCTCAAAATTAGGCTAAATTATATTTAATGAATGATCTCATTTTATTTGTCAGAATTATGGGGAATAAATGTTTGCAAATTTAGAGATTATGATAAAAGGAGTTGCTCAGTCTTACCATGATGCCACCAGGGGGCATCGTGTCCTATATTCTCTATAAAATGCATGATGTGTGTATCTTTTACGGAGTATTTTAACAAAAAAAAAAAAAATGCTCTTACGCTTTTAAAAGAATAAATAAAAGTACTTATAACCCAACAAAGTATTTTTGCTGTCTACAGCTTAAATTATGGCTGGTAGGTTAAAAGACTTTGTCAGCAAAATTTGTTGCACAATTCACATGCAAATATAAGACCACAAAACTGCACATTGATGGTCTCATTAATGCTTTCAGCCAGTTTTGCATTAAAGCAAATACATTTTGTATTTGTATTATACATTTTGTATCTGTATTAAGCAGTAAATACAGTTGCAAAAACACACATCCTTTCTGACCGCAGCTTTTTAACCAATATTGACGTACACAGCATGTATTGCACACGTGACTGAAGTCTCAAAACTAGCCAGAGATGCAATATATATTTTATCTTAAAATAGTGGTTTACACTGATAACCCCTTAAACACTGAGGCCATTTTTGGAGTTTTTTGTCTGAGTGACACACAAAAAAGTAAAGACTCATAACTTCAAAACTATAGAGAGGAGAGTCAAAAGGTAGATATCATTTGTTAGGAAACTTTTTATATTTTTAGAAAATATAAATTTTTATTACTTTTGGACAATCTAATGCTGAGAAAATGCTGATAAAAGACAAAAATATTAATATTATTTTTTAATAATTTAGATATCTTTCTTATTTGAAATGCAATAATTCCGGAAGGAAATACGGTAGCAAAATAATTCTTTTTTTGTGATGTTCCCCTATGTGTGGTCTGCGTCTGGATCATTATTTTATGATGATAGCATAAAGTAATCCAAAGTTACAGCACTTGGAACAAAGGGAGCCTTTTTGTTAAGTCCTCACACATTTGGAAGGCAATAAAAAAAATGAGTTTTCTTAGTGACATACACAAAACTAAAGACTCATAACTTCAAAACTATAGCAAGGAGATTCTAAAGGTAGGTATCGTTTGAAAGAACACTTTTCAAATTTTTTGAAAATATACATTACATTACATTTGGACATTCTCCTGCCGAGAAACTGCTGATAAAAGACAAAAAATATATATAATTTTTATTATGATAATGCATATCTTTCTTATTTGACATGGAATAACTCAGGAAGGAAATAAGGTAGAAGGAAAATTCTTTTTTGGGGAAGTCCCTCTACATATGAGCTGCATCTCGATAAAATTTTGTGGTGATTGGATAAAGCAATCAAAAGTTATAGCATTTGGAACCAAGATAGCCTTTTTGTTGAGACCTTGACGCCCCCTCATGGGCATTTTTAAAATTGTTTCACCATGAAGAAAATCTTGTCATAAAAGCAATAGATTAAGTAAATTTTGGGCTCATTTGAATTGTATTAATATGCTGTAAAAAATTAAGTGCAATTTTCAATGATTTTTGAATGTTTCATGAGATGTATGATGTTTTTGACACATTGCAGTACATAGTACAAAAAACTATTTTATAGATTATGAAAAAAAATATTCTATTTATCAACAAATAACTCAGCAGTACTTAGGAGTTTTTCGAATTGGCTACATTCACTGTAAAGTTCAGACTCTAAGCTTTCAAATGACACCAATTTTGTTTGAATCAAGGCAATATTTTGGAAAAATATGATAATTAATATTTTCGCAGCTAGGTGGCGCCTGTGGGGCGTCCGCGGGCGGTACACTCCGGTTGAGAGAGACTAGTCAGCACTCGTTCAGAGTTGATCGAAGTGGTTGGATGCATTAAAAAGCTGAGATTCTAAGCTTTAATATGATACATATTTTGTGTTATTCCACGTTTGAAATCGAGCACGGATGGTTCCGGGAAAACTGGAAAACACTTTGCACCCCGGGAGGATGAGAGACTTGTTTTTTAGCCAAGTATGCATCACTTCGTGAGGAATATCTCGTGATCAAAGCAATGGATTATGTTGTGTTTGGGCTCTTTGTAATCGTGAGAATCTGCTGTCAATAAAGATGTGTGATTTTTCACAATCCATGCATGTTTCATTGAGTTATGAGCTGAAACGTCACATCAAAACAACATCGCATCACTGCTATTGCTACTTCATAGATCCGCCTGTGGAATTTTTTGTGTTAGAACGCCATAAGGAATATATTTAGATCTGAGTGATGGATTATGGCGAGTTTGGGCTCTTTTTAATCTTAACAATCTGCTGTAAATAATGATGTGCCATTTTCCACAATTGATGCATGCTTCATTGAGTTATGAGTTAAAACGCGACAAGTGCTACATCTATAATAAACGGTCTATGCGCGCCGGTGGTGGTTCGTGTGTTACAACTCCCACGAGGAATATCTTTAGATCTGAGTGATGGATTTTGCTGAGTTTGGGCTCTTTTTAATCGTGAGAGTCTGCTGAAAATAATGATGTGCATTTTTCTACGATCTGTGCATGCTTTGTGAAGTTATAAGTGAAAACCAAACGCGAGTGCTTCATGAGTATATACTAGGATAGGCGCGTCTGAGGTATTTTTTGTTTTAGAACGCCATGAGGAAATATCTTTAGATCTGATTGATGGAATATATTAAGTTTGGGCTCTTTGTAATCGTGAGCTCCTGCTGTAAATAACGATGTATAATTTTTCATGATCGGCGAATGTTTCATGAAGATACGAGTAAAAAGGCCAAGTCTAAGCTACCTTGCTAGGCTACGTGAATCAGTGGATTTTTTGTGGTTTAGAACTCCATGAGGAATATCTTTAGTTCTGAGTGATGGATTATGTTGAGTTTGGACTCTTTTTAATTGTAAGCATCTGCTGTAAATAATGATGTGTCATTTTCCACAATTGGAGCATGTTTCATGAAGTTACAAGCGGAAATGTGTCTAAAATGCAGCATCCATATATGGTTTACACATGGGTCTCTTAAGGGGTTATTTTACAAAAACCTTGCTCAAGTTTATTAAAAACCCTGGAACAATTATGCTTGTTGTATTCTACTCATTGAGACCTTTCAAATGACATATGACACAGGACTATCTGAGCTGTATGATGTTTTTGACATATTGCAGTATGTGGTACAAAAAAGTAGTTTATAAATTATGAAAACATTTTTTTTCTATTTATCAGCAAATAACTCAGCACTACATTGGAGTTTATCAAATTGGCTACATTCATTGTAAATTTCAGACTCTAAGCTTTCAAATGACATCTATTTTAAGTTGATCCAGGTAATATTTTTGAAAAAAAATTATGATTATTAATTTTGCAGCTAGGTGGCGCCTGCGGCGGGTACACTCGTATTTAGTGGAATAACTCTGCAATCATTAGAAGTTGATCGAAGTAATTAGATGCATTAAAAAGCTGAGATTCTAAGCTTTAAAATGATACCTATTTTGTGTTGTTCCATTCAGTGGTTGCTTAGTAATTTGATTATGAATATTTTTCATGGGGTGGCGTCCCGCCGGCGGGACGCTTAGGGTTTAAGGGGATAAACAACAGCAGGGATGGATGATGAGATCTCTTTTTGACTTCTGTTGGATTATAGTCTAAGCTTTTAACTCAACGCCATGCTGCATAATCTTGATCAAATCAGCAATTCAAAAAAGTCAAGATAATGAACTCAACCAAGGTGTGGAGGAATAAAAAAAAAAAAATGCATGTCATTTTGAAAAGGCATTGCAGAAAACATAAACTGCCCACAGCACCCACTTCTTTTCACAGGACATCTGTCTCAATAAAACATAAATTAGCTTGCTATATTATATTAGTATAAACATAGTTATAGCCACAGGAATATTGCGTAGATATAGATTCTTACCCATTTTCAGTCCTTTCCTTCTGTTCTTTCTGCAGGTGTGTGTTATTAAAGCTCACAACAACGTCTTCACATGAACAATTGGTGGTTGTTTCCCCTTTTGCATGAAAGAGAAAGTGGGGTGGAGTGATGATGCAGCAAGGGAACTATGCTTCTATAGAAACATATTTTGAATATCAGTTTTCAAAGGTTAAAGTTACATTCTTCCATGGCAACCTAAAATCGAATCATATAGCCTACTTTATTAACATTATCCAGATAATAATTTAAAAAATACAAATGTTTATGACAACAGCAACTAAGAATTAAGGGCAGAGCAGATAAATATAGTTCTGCAGTTTGATATCGGTGTTTTGAGCATGATCATATAATATTATGTAAAAACAAATGCAAATTTGACGTGCCACATTCTGTTGATAATCTTTCTTCTTGAGTGTTTAAAAGCAGTACAGAGGATGCCATCTAGAGGCTATAATCTTCACTTTATATTCTTCCTTTATAAATAAACCCTTCTTTGGCTTATTTAAACAAATAAATAAAAATATTTCTGCATGATGTATCTTTAACTTTAAAAAAATTTTGAACTTGGCATTACAGTTCTTCTCATGCTAGGATGAATAGCTTGTTGTAGGCTACTGCTCATTTGTAAGCCACTTCTTTAGCTAAAAGCTTCTGCTAAACCAATAAGTGTGAACTTATTAAAAGGCCAGACCTTTTAAGCCATTGAGACTAGTTTATAATTTATCTTCGAAAATGGACAAAAAGCACCATAAAAGAGGTCGATATGGCTCATGCACTGCAGTCTTCTTAAGTTAGTGAAAGCATTGTAGAAGGAACAGACTTGTTTTTTTTTGGCCTTTTAATATCATGATACAGCAAACAATTTGTATGTTAAGACCTATGTACATGAGAATCTGCAGAAGATTTCAGAAAACAAGACACTAATTGTCATGACAAAGTTCATTGATGCAGCAAGTATAAAGGGAATTAAGGAATGAAGCAAAAATATAATGCAAATACTGTTAAGATCACTCAGAAAAGAAGTAATCATGCACTTGGTTTCATTCACATGCATATAACAGCAATTTTAAAGGTAGACCTACACATATGTAACTTGTTTTTTTGTCTGAATTTAGTTTTGTTATTATGTATTTAGTTAAATGTCCAATGTCCAAAATGAAATGACTATAACACAGTTTACCCTATCATAGATTGTACAGAAAGAAGGCAAGTAGAATCCAATTGCAAGAAACAGCAATTTATTATAAACAGGAAGAGTTGTAATGCTGGTCAGAGGCGAAGGACTGAAGCAGGTGAGACAGTGCTGCCATGCAGGGACGCAATGGGCAGAGGGAATCCAGGCAGATCCAGTCAGCTCGCGGGAGATCCGGGAAACGAGAACCACTCGAACGGGAACTAGCAGACAAAGAGTGCTCAAGGTCCAGTCATCCAGGCTTCTTATGATCGCCTCACAACGATCTGACAAAGACAGGACGAAAATCACAGAGAGTAAATAGGACGCTAAATGAGGAACAGCTGGCGCTGATCAGCCGCGATAACGAGTCACGGCCACAACACTCGCACACGGCAAGGGCCAGACAGTGAACCCATGAACCGTGACATACCCTGATCACGGGCGGACTGGCCATCTGGCACTTTCACGGTGGGCCGACGTGCTTTTTGGGCAGACTGCAGAAACTTTTTTTATTTATTTTTTGGCCCATGAGCCGGCCCATAAAAGTGGTAGGCCTAGATCGGAGGCCCAATGTTTTTTCAATTGACACTGCTGGCCCAAAACACTTTAGTCAAAAATATCACATAGTTTTTTTTCCTTCTGACAGACGCGGCCCATGAAACACGTAGCTCAGCGGCCCATTGGTTCTTTTCTTCATTGACACTGGGCTGGGCCAATCACATCTTTAAACACCTCCCCCTCTGGGCTCTGAGCGAGCGTGCAGTGTAAGTGTGTATCTGTCAAAATAGTCTGAGAGATGGAGAAGAAAGAAACGCAAGGAATGTACAGAGAAATAGCGCGAAAAATAGATACAGGCCCTTCAAGCAGACGCTGTAAAATGTGTCAAAATATAGCTTTGTTTTCTGCAGCAGCAGGAACTTAATCAGCTCCAGTGATGATGATGATAGTGAAGAGGATCAGGAGAGAGATGAGAAAGTGTAGAGCCTGTGATAAGAAGAACGTCTCGGTTACTAACGTAACCTCGGTTCCCTGAGATGAGGGAACGAGTATTGCGTAAGTACGCTATGGGAAAACTCCTTTTCTCGAGAATACTCAAGCCACATTTTTAAAACGCAGTGCAGCTGCACAGCATACACAGATGAACTGCGAGAGCGGTCATTGGCTGTGCTGCGGCAACTGCATAAACCTATGACGGGGCGGCTCAGACGTGTAAACCAATCAGGGCATTTTGCGCCCTGACACATCAGAGCCCGCCAGAATGGGCGTGGCCAGAGGCTATAAATTGAGCCCATCGTCCGTCAGGGACCTTAGGTTAAATCGAATGAAGCGATTCCTTGATCAAAGCACAAGCATGGCGAGTTACGCAATACTCGTTCCCTCATCTCAGGGAACCGCGAGCCGGCGCTCATTCTGATTAGTAAGTGGCCAGATCGCCATGCGTGGGCTGGGACACGGGGTTTTAGCCAGTGCTGGAGAGGACGCATGTGCAGTAGTCCGAGCTGGAGTACTGCTGATGCTGAGGCCATGAGACCCAACATCCTCTGAGATCTTTCGAGGGGAGCGCGGGCGCCCGCTCTGAAGATGTCGCTAGGCGTTGAATGGAGAGCGTGCACCCTGATGAGAGGCGCGCCTTCATATGTATAGAGTCTATCACTATACCCAGAAAATAAATATTCTGGCTGGGAGATAGTGTGCTCTTGGAAATGTTGATCCTGAGACCCAGGCATTCTAAATGGCTGAGGAGCCAGGATCTGTGAGTTATCAACTGTGCCTCTGATTGAGCTATAATCAGCCAATTGTCGAGGTAGTACTCACACTCCCCGCTGTCTCAGGGGGGTAAGTGCCGCATCCATACACTTCGTAATGTACGAGGTGCCAGCGATAGGCCGAACGGTAGTGCTGTGTGCTGGTAAGCCTGCCCCTCAGGGCAAGTCTCAGAAACAGCCTGTGATGAGGCGATATTTGGATATGAAAAAGCATCTTTCAGATCCACTTGAGAAAAAACAATCCCCCGGGCGAATTTGCACGAGGATTTGTATGGTTGTCAGCATTCTGAACGGGCGCTTCATCGGCTCTTTGTTCAGGTGTCTGAGATCTAGGATGGGCCGGAGGCCGCCATCCTTCTTCGGAACGAGGAAGTAGCGGCTGTAAAAGCCTGACTTACTTTGTGAGGGGGGGACTGCTTCGACAGCTCCCTTTTCCAACAGTTTGAGCACCTCGGTGCACACTCGTTCCTACTCACTCATTACATGGCATTAGTGATTTTAAGGAATAGGAGTTGGTATACATATTTAAGGGCGTGTGTGACGGACTGAAAATATTACAGTGAAAGATAAGAGTATTGAGTTATAATAGGTACCCCAAAATTTTTTTTTTTTCTCTCTTTCTTCAGTTTAAGTATTTACAAGAGTCTAAAAAAGTTATTCTAATGTTATATAGATTTAAGTTTATTCTGAAATAGGCCTGTAGGTGGTGCATTGCACTAGAGCGATGAGAAATGACGTTCTGGTCAAAGGGCAAAGTCATTAAAAGAAAGCGCCAGAACGCTGCAGACACTAATGTGTGTTTCTCATCATTTTATACAGTTACTATATCTCATCCTTCCCTGTTTGAGGCCGGTAACACGTGCAAAGATGGGTGGTGTTAATGATCATATGTAGTGGGCCAGTCTGGGCCAAAATTCCAGGGCCGATTTTTTGTCCCAGTCCACCCCATACAACAGCACATTTATTTAGGATTTTCTTAAGGGGGAAAAAAATCATTTTAATTTTTTTCACTTTTGGTTTCAGTTTTGATTTCCCTGACCTCCTTTGACCTTCAAGGAGCTGTGTGGACACATTTGAAATTTAATAATTTTCATATCTCAACACCCATAAAACTCATGTTATCATCCTTCATGTATTAATTGCTTACAATAGTTGCTTTGCAAGATCTTGGCAGAAAGTAGGCCTATATATTTATTATTATATTATATTATAAATGATGTTTATTTATTCGTTTTTCTTGTTTTTCGTACAGCCATCCACGGATTCATTCCTAGTTCCTGTTTCCGTATTTGGGTGGTTGACATATTTGGCTAAAAAAAAAGTTAAAAAAAAAATCTCAAATGTAAGTCATGGAATTTATTGGGTTATATTCTTCCAACTCTTTTATTTCCAAATATATATATGTGGTCTTGTAGATTTTGTCCTGAAATTTACATTTATTCACTAGTTTACTGTCTTAGTGACTAGAATTGTCATATGGTGTGACATGAATGATATTGTGTATTAAATTAAAAAGGGGTATAATGTGATAATGTAAGTCAATTTATCCTGATTCTTTATCATTACTATATAAAAGTATAGCATTGTACAAAGCAAATTTGGAGTTGACATAGGCCTATCCCTGCTGAAAAATCCAGCTTAAACCAGCCTAAGATGGTCAGGCTGGTTTTGGCTGGTCTCCCAGCCTGGTCATAGCTGGTTTATCAGGCTGGTTTTAGAGGGGGTTTGAACACTTTTTTAGCTGGTCAGGCTGGTCTTAGCTAGTCATTGTTGGTCTTAGCTGGTTTTAGCTGGCCATTGTTGGTCTTAGCTGGTTTTAGCTGGTCAAGCTGGTCTTAGCTGGTCATTGTTGGTCTTAGCTGGTCAGGCTGGCTGGTCTTAGCTGGTTTTAGCTGGCCATTGTTGGTTTTAGCTGGTCAAGGTGGTCTTAGCTGGTCAGGCTGGTCATTGTTGGTCTTAGCTGGTCAGGCTGGTCATTGTTGGTCTTAGCTGGTCAGGCTGGTCTTAGCTGGTCAGGCTGGTCTCAGCTGGTCAGGCTGGTCTTAGCTGGTCATTGTTGGTCTTAGCTGGTCAGGCTGGTCAGGCTGGCTGACTCTATGTCTTCTCTATTTTTCCTGCCACTGGGTGTTGTGACAAATAATGTAAACAATTCCAAGTACACTTTAACCCTGTAAGACCCAAATATAGAAAAACCTTAAAAAATATATTTTACCTTTCAGATGTTGTTGTAGGAGGCCTTTGATGCAGAAAATAAAGAGTAAAAAAAAAAAAATGTTTATGTACCTTTTTAGAGAAATGTTGTAATATTGCAACATTGGGCTTAGTTGGGAGCAGAATTTCGGTATTTGTACTCACGTTGTCTGAACAAAAATTCAGAACAACTAAGGGTTCATTTGCAGGTCTGATTGCTTACTTAGCCCCATACATGTATATATTAATAATATATTAATATAAGAATTTAATATAAAAAAAATAAAATATAAAAAAGTCATTTATAAAAATAAAATAAAAAACAAACAAACTATTAAACAAGATAAAACTCTGGCTTTTTCTAGAATCTTCTTCATTCCCTTTTTCTTTTCATGACTGACTTTTATTGGTTGTGAAAGTCCCAAAAACAGTTATTGTCCTCTGAAAAGCAAAGGCGAACATCACACTTACTGCATTGCGTGTTGGTGTATTGCAGTGTTTGCAGTGTCTTCTCCCTGTCTTATGTGGGAAATGTGCAACTTGGTCCTTGCGTACATCAATGGGAGGTGTGCACATCTCTTGGACGGTCTCTTCTGAGCATTCAGAGGGCTTTCTGATGTCACTGTCTGTGTTGCTGGGCTCCCTTTGCCTGGAGTGTTTATCAGGATGAGAGCCAGCGATACCTGTCACGGGGCATGGTGTGTTCGCTTGTTTTTGGCTTGATGTCCTCGTAATTATCAGCTTGACAGTTCATGGGTGGTTGGTTTTCTTTGTCCACTTGTTGACAGACATCTTCATCTGAGTCTTCATCACTCTCATCAGTGTCATTGAGTTCCATCTCAACTTCACTCTCTCCATTTTGGATGACATCAATCACATCCTGCACACTGTATCGCGGCTCTCTCCTTGCTGGTGGCATTCTGAAAATAAAATATCAATTAATTAACATGTATTATAATGATTTTTATATTGTAGTACATAACCTGAAGTAATAGATAGGGTGGTGGACCAAGTGGTCAGAGTAGAAATGTTTTCCAGGCAAACAAAACGGTCTGCCTATTCTAAGTTGCTTAGGACAAAAGTGTCTGCTAAATACCCTAAAAATGTAAATGTATCCCAATCACCAGCCATTTAGTCACACATTACTTCCTGGACATAACAATATTGCTTGTTATGCTCTCTAATGATCATACTAAAAGGAAAACATTCAATTGTCTGTTGATATCCTGTTATTAACAAACCTGCTATTTTGACTACCACAAACACCCAGTGTTGTATAATTGCAACAAATATATAACAAGCTCTAAATGAAATGTGATGCATCTATTCCATAATAAATACATATGTACATGCTCTAGTCTAGACATTATAATAACAACCAAAACAATATATAAAATACATTTTACTTACTTGAATCTGATGAATCTTGTCCATTGAAACAAAGAGATGTTGTTCGAAGGAAACCTTGAGAGGTTGTGTGAGTTTGTGGCCCTAATGCGGGACTTATAAACAAATGTATGATCCAATAGCATTGGGAGACTGAACAATAGGACCCAATGACTATGTAAATGTGGTAAAAAGTAAGATAAAATATAACAGATTTTAACGTTGTAATTTTACAACAAGGGGTCTTACAGGGTTAATCTTCAGAAGCACAGGCAACCATTCAAACAAATTCCTTTTATTTGATATTGCAGCCCCTTAAAACAACCCATAACAGTAATGTACAAAATTATTAATTGAAATGATTAAAATGCTAAAAACTATAATAGTAACCGTAAAGGAGAACAATAACAGAATTATAGAGATACATTTTACATTACATTACATTTTTCTTTTCTTTTTTTATGACATCTTGTATTTTTGGGGATAATACCACTTGCTTCTCCCTCTTCTCTCTCTCCTTTTTCGGGTTTTCTTTGTTTGAGCCAGTCACTGCAGCAGACTTGAAAGTTAAATAATTTAGATTATTTATTCGTCACTTTTCAACTAGTAAAACTAAAAAAAGGTAATCAACTAATGTAAAACCCTTTTTACTAAATTGGCTATGGTTACATAAAGTATACATACATAAAGTATATGAATGAATGAATGGAAAAATTTGATTACATCTCAAAACTTGCAGGTTGGAGGGTGTCAGGGGAGGCTTTGCAGAATGTTTATTCGTGGGACACTCCTTTCCTGACACACTTCTGCTCACATAGTTTACCCTGGCTCATCCTTGAAATCTCTCGAAAGAGAACCCTTCCACTGTGATCTAGAATAAAATGAGTAATATCAGTCATTCCTAGTTTCCTCATAAGTATAAATTCTCAGGTTTTGCATTTTTAGCAGTAAAGGAATGACTGCAGCAGATTACCAGGAACAAAACTGAATAGTTCTGAGGCTGTGATGCACGAATGGGAAATTAGTTTGGTCATGTTTACATAATGCAAACTATTTGATGTCATATGTCTTTTTTTTCTTTTAAAGCAATGTTTTGAGGCTTCTTATGATTTACAGTTTTTTTTATTCGCTTTGGTAGGCTACTATTTCCTCCTCCTCCCTCCTCCTCCCTCCTCCTCCCTCCTCCCTCCTCCCGACTCCGACTCCGACTCCGACTCCGACAATTACAAACGTATTATTAAATCAAAAAGAATTCTGAGAAGGAAAACCATTTAGACTAAAGAAATCATATAGCTCATAATATGAGCTGACGAACACTACAAGAAAACAAAATCACCAAAAGCAAGTCAAAACCAAGGCAAAGCAAAACAAAAAGCAAAACAAAGCAAGACAAAACAAAGCAGAACCAAAACAAAACAAAACAGCAGCGTCGAGACTACACCATGTCGCGATCAAACGCCCAATATACACTCTAAAAACTGCTGGGTTGTGTTAACCCAATTTTGGGTCAAATATGGTCTCACCCAACGTTGGGTTAAAAAATGCAATTTAAAAATGGACAAATTGCATTTTGGACAAAATCAAAAATGGACAAAAATGCAATTTAAAAATGGACAAATTGCATTGGTTACATTAAAAATGTAAACCAACGGCTGGGTTTGTCCATTTTTACATTTAATTTTTAACCCAACGTTGGGTGAGACCATATTTGACCCAAAATTGGGTTAACACAACCCAGCAGTTTTTAGAGTGTACAGGCCTAAAATACACAAGAAACAAGGTTAGATGACACACTTTTTCTTTAAAGTGGTCATACATGAGTGGGTTTACATACCGACAGGCAGGACTTCCCGTCAAATATCCGGCAAACCAATCCCTCATACAATTTACTAAAGAGAGAAATAACGCGTCATACATATACACCAAATAAACTCAATAGTCCCACGCACGCACGCACATGAACAATTCAATGAACATACCGAGCAGAAGAGCAGCAGTCACCCACAGCACTCCACGCTGTACAAACTGGAACTATAGCAGCAACGCAGGAGAACCAACCTCGTAAGCAGTACAATAAGTACCCACGAACACACACTAGCTGTCACGAAACAGTTAACGTGAGACGAGGATACAGATGCAGAGGAAATTTATTAGTAACATGCAGACAAGGTACAAAAACTCAAAAACTCAGGACTCCAGGAACGGGGAAACTCGGACAACGAACCAGCACAAGACTACGAACACAAGGAGGCTAAATAGGGGAACAAACAAAGGAGGGTAACGAGACAGACAGGTGGGACAAATTAACCAATAATCAGATAACAAGATGGGAGGGGCTAGACAATAGACAGGAGCACATGGCCCAAAACAACAAACACCCATGTGCAGCACAAGACAGGACAGGCATGTGACATTACCCCCTCCCTACGGAGCGGCTACCAGACGCTCCATAAGACCAGGGCGGGACGGGAGGGACAGACCAGGGCGGGAAGGGAGGGACAGACCAGGGCGGGAAGGGAGGGACAGACCAGGGCGGGACAAGGGGAATGGACAGTTCAGAAGGCCAGGGAGGCACAGACAGTTCAGAAGGCCAGGGAGGCACAGAAAGTTCAGGCGGCCAGGGCGGAGACGACAGTCCATCGGGCGGCCAGGGCGGAGACGACAGTCCATCGGGCGGCCAGGGCGGAGACGACAGTCCATCGGGCGGCCAGGGCGGAGACGACAGTCCATCGGGCGGCCAGGGCGGAGACGACAGTCCATCGGGCGGCCAGGGCGGAGACGACCCCTCGGGCGGCCAGGGCGGAGACGACCCCTCGGGCGGCCAGGGCGGAGACGACCCCTCGGGCGGCCAGGGCGGAGACGACCCATCGGGCGGCCAGGGCGGAGACGACCCCTCGGGCGGCCAGGGCGGAGACGACCCCTCGGGAACAGACACCACCGGCTCAGGAACAGATACCACCGGTTCACACACCACCGGTTCAGGAACAGATACCACCAGCCCAGGAAAGAATACCACCGGCTCAGACACCACCGGCTCAGGAACAGACACCACCGGCTCGGGAACTGGAACTAGCCCCACCGGCTCGGGCACTGGAACTGGCACCACCGACTCGGGCACTGGAACTGGCACCACCGACTCGGGCACTGGAACTGGCACCACCGACTCGGGCACTGGAACTGGCACCACCGACTCGGGCACTGGAACTGGCACCACCGACTCGGGCACTGGAACTGGCACCACTGGAACTGGCACTGGAACTGGCACCAATGGCTCAGGGACTGGAACTGGCACCACCGGCTCGGGCACTGGAACTGGCACCACCGGCTCAGGCTCAGGAACAGACACCGGCTCGACGGTGGCCATCTTGTCAGGGGACACAGGCTCGGCAGGCGTGACGTGAACAGGCTCGGCGGCGGCCATCTTGTCCGAAGACACAGGCTCGGCAGGCGTGACGTGAACAGGCTCGGCGGTGGCAATCTTGTCCGAAGACCCAGGCTCGGCAGGGGTGACGTGAACAGGCTCGGCGGCGGCGGCCATCTTGTCCGAAGACATAGGCTCATGAACAGTCTCTGGCTGGGCAGACGTGACGTGAACAGTCTCTGGCTGGGCAGACGTGACGTGAACAGTCTCTGGCTGGGCAGACGTGACGTGAACAGTCTCTGGCTGGGCAGACAGGAGCACATGGCCCAAAACAACAAACACCCATGTGCAGCACAAGACAGGACAGGCATGTGACATTACCCCCTCCCTACGGAGCGGCTACCAGACGCTCCATAAGACCAGGGCGGGACGGGAGGGACAGACCAGGGCGGGAAGGGAGGGACAGACCAGGGCGGGACAAGGGGAATGGACAGTTCAGAAGGCCAGGGAGACACAGACAGTTCAGAAGGCCAGGGAGGCACAGAAAGTTCAGAAGGCCAGGGAGGCACAGAAAGTTCAGAAGGCCAGGGAGGCACAGAAAGTTCGGGAGTCCAGGGCGGAGACGACAGTCCATCGGGCGGCCAGGGCGGAGACGACAGTCCATCGGGCGGCCAGGGCGGAGACGACAGTCCATCGGGCGGCCAGGGCGGAGACGACAGTCCATCGGGCGGCCAGGGCGGAGACGACCCCTCGGGCGGCCAGGGCGGAGACGACCCCTCGGGCGGCCAGGGCGGAGACGACCCCTCGGGCGGCCAGGGCGGAGACGACCCCTCGGGCGGCCAGGGAACAGGCACCGGCTCAGGAACAGACACCACCGGCTCAGGAACAGATACCACCGGTTCAGACACAGATACCACCAGCCCAGGAAAGAATACCACCGGCTCAGACACCACCGGCTCAGGAACAGACACCACCGGCTCGGGAACTGGAACTGGCACCACCGACTCGGGCACTGGAACTGGCACCACCGACTCGGGCATTGGAACTGGCACCACCGACTCGGGCACTGGAACTGGCACCACCGACTCGGGCACTGGAACTGGACGTGAACAGGTTCGGCGGCGGCCATCTTGTCCGCAGACACAGGCTCGGCAGACCCACTGTGTCTCCTCCACGCATGCAATACCATTACTGCATAGAAGAGATGCACGGCCCTCCTGGCCATGGCAGGACTGATGATAGGGAATTCTGGGACCACCGGAACTGGGACCACCGGACTCGGGACCACCGGAACTGGGACCACCGGACTCGGGACCACCGGAACAGTTACGGAGGGAGCCTTTCTCCTCCTGTGTTTCGGGACCACCGGAACTGGGACCACCGGACTCGGGACCACCGGACTCGGGACCACCGGAACAGTTACGGAGAGAGCCTTTCTCCTCCTCCTGTGTTTCGGGACCACCGGAACTGGGACCACCGGACTCGGGACCACCGGACTCGGGACCACCGGAACAGTTACGGAGAGAGCCTTTCTCCTCCTCCTGTGTTTCGGGACCACCGGAACTGGGACCACCGGACTCGGGACCACCGGACTCGGGACCACCGGAACAGGCACGGAGGAAGTCTTCCTACCTCTCCTCCGTTTCGGGATCAGCGACGAAGGCTTTCCCTTCCACTGACTGCCATCTGCCGTGATACTCTCCTCCTGCAAAGTCCTTTGAGCGCACCTGGAAAAATACTCCAGCAAAGAAATAGAGGATCCTTTCTCCTCTCCTTGAGGAAAAATCTCACTCCGCTGTATCCACATTTTGGCTGGTTCGTTCTGTCACGAAACAGTTAACGTGAGACGAGGATACAGATGCAGAGGAAATTTATTAGTAACATGCAGACAAGGTACAAAAACTCAAAAACTCAAAAACTCAAAAACTCAAAAACTCAAAAACTCAAAAACTCAAAAACTCAGGACTCCAGGAACAGGGAAACTCGGACAACGAACCAGCACAAGACTACGAACACAAGGAGGCTAAATAGGGGAACAAACAAAGGAGGGTAACGAGACAGACAGGTGGGACAAATTAACCAATAATCAGATAACAAGATGGGAGGGGCTAGACAATAGACAGGAGCACATGGCCCAAAACAACAAACACCCATGTGCAGCACAAGACAGGACAGGCATGTGACACTAGCTGAGCAGAAAAGTTAGTGAACAAACAATATAGACGCCCAGCCATGACAAACAAACACCTACCTCAAACACAGAGCAGTGGACTACCGGCAACCATGGTGCCCAAATGACGCAATAATGACGCGATATCCTGCTAACCTAGGGATGCCCTTTATATACTCTAAATACTTCTCGGTTAATAATCATGGGGCGGTGCTGTCCATAATCCATATCCATATAAAAGGACAATTCCTAGGGGTAATTAACACGTGGTTACCGAGTCGATCGTTCCCTGGGATGCGTTTTCATGATAATCGAATGTAAAGAGTTTTATCTCTAAAAACAGATTCGCTTATAACACTAGTATATGGGACATAGTGTAAGTAAAAGTAAATCACTAGTTAATACCACTAACAAGGCTCAAAATAGCCTCACACTAACACGGTAGCATAATGAGGGTCCCTACATGCAAACCGAAGCATTGAGAACTTTGTAAGTGTACAGACAGTTTAATAAGAAGATACTTTATAAAGACGGTACATTACGCGTTTACAGGCAGGAGTCATCTTGGAAAACAGTCTCGACTAGTCGAGCCACGAACGCCGTGCTATGTGAGCTGGTCGATAGGAATTACGTTTGTGAAATCTAACGTAGCACGCCGTTCGTGGCTCGACTAGTCGAGACTGTCATTGACTTCACATTTAGATATTATGTTGTACACATACTATCTAATGCACCATGAATTCGCACACACACAGCTGAATGAATAGTAAAAAAAAAATGGATTTCATACTGTATGTTCTATACAGATAGAACTGAAACATGACAAGTAATGCAGTTTTTGTAATGCCACCAACTGTTAGTATTTTGACAGTCTATGATTGACCATGTGTTCATGTTGGATAGAAAATGAGTACTAGAGTTTTGACCGAATGATTTGATTTTGAAACGGGTTTGCAGTGTTTTGATAGAGTTAGTGTATATTGAAAAAGTTTTATTTTTTGCATTTTGAAATGTATAGTTTGTATTTATTTAAGAAAATGTGGTTTTGGCCAGAAAATTTACTATTTGGCTAATTGTGTGATGTAGGTGTGTTGCTGTGTTAAGAGTTTAGAAAAAGTATTTTAAGAATTGGCAAATGCTTCTTAGCAATAAAAAAAAAAAAAAAACTGTAATTCAATGAGAAGACCACATTAGGTCAACTCAATTAATTGAGTTTCAATTTTCCCATTACTCAAATAAACTTATGCAATCACTTTCCTCAAATCATTTGAGTAGTCTCAACTTATTAGGGTTTACAGTGTGGGTTCTGAAAGACTGAAACTGAAAGAAGATCATACTGTTGTGTATCGGTGATTAAAGGAGAACTCCTTTACAATTTTAACATTGAGCTAATTTTTTGTAAATTTGGAGTGCTGTCAGTACAGAGAACAACGACAAAAATCCGTGTTGCCTACACCGTGTTATCCTCTTTTTAAAATGTGCACCCTGTTGACTTAAATGGGGCAAGTTTTAAACCTGCTTTAAGCCTCTTAACATCCTTGATGTGTCATTACAAGTGCCCAGCCATGTGAGTGATTCCTTCGGAGTGAACACGGGTGAATCTGACTGCAGTAGATGTGAAAGATATGAATACAAGTGATGTTAATTCAGCCAGCGCACATACCTGTATTTACATCCTGTTTTCAGTCTAAGTCCACAGTAGTCGATTGTCGAGTTCACGCGCATAGGTTTAGTACATATGATCACGCGCGTGAACTCGACAATCGACTACTGTGGACTTCGACCGAAAACAGGTCGAACATCTTTATTCACTCTTTATTCACTCGACAACAGGTCGAACATCTTTATTCACTCGACATCTTTATTCACATCAAGGATGTTAAGAGGCTAAAAGCAGGTTTAAAACTTGCCCCATTGAAGTCAACAGGGTGCAAATTTTAAAAAGAGGATAACACGGTGTAGGCAACACTGATTTTTGTTGTTGTTCTCTGTACTGACAGCACTCCAAATTTACCAAAAAATTTGCTCAATGTTAAAATTGACCAGAGTTCTCCTTTAAACCAAATGTTCTCATTACATATTACAATAATCTTGTGTTTGAAACAATGATTATGTGGACTGAAAATATGTGCAACTAAATGAAAGCATTATCAGGTTTAAAAATAATGACTAGCTGTGTTACAAGTGTGATCATTTTGAATTTTTGTAGAGTTCTGAAAATGTACACCTTACTTGTAAAAATAGTACCAAAGCGAATAAACAAAACTGTAAACTCACACTTTCATCAAGGAATACAGTTTTTCTGAATTGCTTAAACACATTTCTTGAAACCATCACACACTTTCTCAAAACCTTAAACACAAAACCAAATTTTCAAACCACATTCAGAGAAACTCTGACTCTTCGGACAAAATCAAACAATTGCCTCAAAAAATGGAGAACACCGAATTCAAAGCATGCAGTTACAGAAAAGAAGTATAACATATATTGTAACAAAGTAAACAGATTTTGCAATCACGTAAAAAAGTATAGTAATGACAACTTACAGTAGTAAGGTGAAAAAATTGTATACTGTATGCACTGCAAGTATAGTGTTACAGTCACTCAGAAGAGTTGTGCAACTGCAGAATCAAGGTCAGTGAGAGAGATTGATTCTGCTTCAGCATCACGTCTTCATGTTGGGTCCGGCCAGAGGACTTTGTCCACATCACAGACAATGTCATCTCTGCAGGCAAAGGAAAAAACCCTGAAGCCAGATCCAGCCTTGACAACATTCTCCACACCTTTCTCGTCCTCATTCTCTTCCTGCTTGTTCACCTCCTCTTGCTCATCCTCTTTCTTCTCTCCCTCTTATATTGTTTCCATCCTTTTTTGGTATCAACATTCAGTGCAACATTTTGAGTCAATTTAAGCACTCGGAACTGACTTGTATTATGTACAGCTGGTTTGGTCACATCATTAGAAATAAGTGTGAACAATTCTGAGTCGTTGTCGATGACAACTGTGTTGTAGTTGTGTTTAACTTTTGCCTACCTGTATTTAGCAATTTGAAACATAAGTGCATCACAGTGCAAAATGTGTTTTAGTGAGTTAGAATGTGTTTAGAGTTTTGAAAAAGAGTGCATGAGATTTGCAAACAGTGTTTTAACTACCTGCACTTGTTTACAGTTTTTCTCGATTGCTTAAACACATTTCTTGAAACTATGCCTCGTATTCTCAAAACAGTAAACACAAATCCATAACGTCTCACCCAGTTCCCCAAACATCCTATTTTAAGGTCAAAATGAAGCTCTACACTCAAAACCATTCACTCTTGCTCAGGGATGTAGTGGAGGCTAAACGCACGTAAACGCCGTTTACGCACCTCCCAAAATTTGGAAATAGCGTTTGCCCACCTCCAAAGTGCGTTTATCCACCTCTACATTGCGTTTATCCACCTCTAAATTTCACGTTATTTGAGCGGACTTTGCTTTTCCAGTGCGTGATCGCCGATCGGCACATGATTCGAGCATTTGGGCCGTTAACTACAGAGCAGAACGCGCAGCGCGCAAACACGGAGCAGAGAGCGCAGCGCGCCGAGTTGAGTAAAGTTGGCAATAAATTCACAGATTCGAACTTCCCGGGTCAATAACTCGTGAGCTAAACGTTGTTACTACACAAATAACACCTCTTTTTAATCGTAGTAATGTAGACAAGCAGCTACAACCTATTTTTTCTCAAAACGAGCTTTCCCTCACAGTGGACAAAATACATTGATCTCTATGCTCAGGCGGCAGAGAGGCAGATCCGAAGGGACCGTCTGCCAAGTGCAAAACCCGAAAACAGTCAATAACTTCACTGTCACACACTATAGTGTCATCAAAATAAGTTCACACATCACTGCTGTCCTGTTGGTTATACTACAACACTTATTTTGTATAAATATATTTTTGCATAATTTTTATGATTATTATTTATGAAAAATATTCAATAACTGCACTGAAATTCACTGTATTGTTGCCAAATTCAGTTTACACATCACTGATGCCCTGATGGTTATACTACAACACTTATTTTGGGGAAAAGAATATTTTACATTGTATATACAATTGTAAATGTATAATTTTTTTGAAAAATATTAAATGACTGCACTGTAATTCACTGTATTGTTGCCAAATTCAGTTTACACATCACCGACGTCCTGATGGTTATACTACAACACCTTGGTAGTACCATCAAATGATAGCCTATAGCGATGTCATCAGGATACACATACACCGGTAGGCAGTGGCCCATCTTACCGGGTGACCACGTCATGGTCCACCAGAATTTATAGTTTACCCACCTCTTTTTTTACCACTACACCACTGCTCTTGCTGAAAAACAAAACAAACTTTTGACACACAAGCCCTCACAAACACACACTACAACAAATAGTCTAACACACTGGTGCAATAAATTCAAAACAACATTTCCAAAACTGGTAAGTTATGTTGCTTGTGGTCTCTCTCTCTCGTCCTCATCCTCTTCCTCCTTGTTCACCCCCTCTTACACTCTTCCTCCTCTCCCTCTTATATTGTTTCCATCCATTGATGGTACCAACCATAGACTGTAAAAAAATATGGACGACGCCCCTTCGCTCTCTTGAAGTGTAATTACAGTTCCCTTTCGTGGTCACTCCGAGTTACGTCGGATGACGACGAATGGGGTTTCGCTTTGAAAGCCTATCACCTTCGAGTATATAAAACGAGCCAATGGCAATGAAATGCCATGGGTCTGCGGAATTTGCATAGCGTAGGTCCGCCCCCCTCTGGGGGTATATAAGGAAGTACGCCGGCAACATGCAGATATGTTTTCGCTTCGGAGCCGAGAGCTATTCTTCATTCCACATAGAAGCCTGATTCCTGAGTTATCTCTTTTCTCTTCATCTTCGAGACGAGCGAACTCTCCGGTGTTGGTGTGACGGCGATCTCCAGCGAGTGCACATTACCCTGCTGATCTGCTCAGTGATCTGACAGATAGTGTGTTTCTCCCTGGCCGCTTCAACATCGCGGAGTTTTTCCTCTCACAAAAGAGCATTGCACACGGCACGTCTTTTTAAAGATGCCTCGCCCGTGCACTTCTGGTTGCGGTCGCAATGTGTCTTCTTCTGATGGGCACAATCGCTGCTTTGTGTGTTTGGGCATTGATCACGCTAAAGCAGCGCTTGTGGATGACTCATGTTCTCACTGTGGGAACATGACCATCTCCGCGCTTCGGTCGAGACTCAATGAGCTCACTCGAGCGAGAGTCCCCTCATCCACACCCCGATCTACGGTCTCCCCGAGAGGCTGTACTTTGGCTGATGGCCAGGGTGACCTGAGGGTGACGGTGTGGAACAAACCGCCGATTCGTCCACGGTCCACACCCCCCTCTCCAGCGCTGGTACCCGCGAGTGTCCAAACTGAGACCGCTGGTCCCTCTACGGAGGCCCCGCGAATCTCGTTTGGCGCTCCAGATGAGGATGCAATGTCGATCGCTGCATCACAAGGTGGGCAGGAGTCCTCGGGAAGTGAGGATTCGGCTGTGCTGCCACCTTCGGGTGTGCCAGCATATGCCCGAGTCTGATCCCGAGATGACGGCCATGCTTTCCCGGGCAGCCGCGGCCATTGGGCTCGAGTGGTCCCCGCCACCCGACCCAGTGCGTTCGCGGCTGGACGATTGGTTTTTGGGAGCGGCCGCTGACCCTCGTCGGCGTCCAACCCCAATACCTTTCTTCCCGGATGTGCATGAGGAGGTCACACGGTCCTGGAAGACACCATTGTCTTCCCGCGATCGTTCGTAGACCTCCTCCGCCTTTCCTCCGCCTTTCCTCCCCTCGATAAGGCTGCTGCTTGTGGGTACACTGGGGTTCCCCCGGTGGAGCATTCTGTCGCGATGCAGCTGTGTCCGGCAAGCGCTTCTTCTCTGGGCGACCCTAAGCACCCATCCAAAGCCTGTAGATTTTCGTCTACCCTGGTGGCGAAGTCTTACAGAGCGGCGGGACAGGCAGCTGCCTCTTTGCATGCCATGGCCATCTTGCAGGTCTACCAGGCCCAGATGCTCAAGGACATGCACGAGGGCAGGACTGATCCGGGGCTCTTTGATGAGCTGCGTGCCGCCACCGACCTTGCTCTCCGAGCGACGAAGGTGACCGCACGCTCCCTGGGTCAGGTGATGTCCACAGCTGTGGTCCAGGAGAGACACCTGTGGCTGAACCTGGCTGATATGCGGGAGGCCGAGCGGACTCGTCTGCTCGACACCCCCATATCCCAGGCCGGCCTCTTCGGCGGTGCGGTCGAGGACTTTGCCCAACAGTTCTCGACCGCTCAGAAGCAGACTGAGGCGATTAAGCATATTCTACCCCGACGGCCCGCTGCTGCCTCCACCCAGCCGTCGGCACAGAATCCTCAGCCTGCTCGCCGCCGAGGGCGCCCTCCTGCGGCTCCCGCCCCTCCTGCACGGCCCCAGCAGCAGCCTCCATCTGGGCCGCGTCGTGGAGGAAGCCGCAGGAAGGCGCCACAGCCCTCTCCGGCCCCGCGCCCCGCTAAACGCCAGGCTAAGCGGCGCCCCTGAGACGGGCTGCTCAGGGTTGACAGTCAGTTCTTCGCAGGAGGTGGTAGCAGGGCCACTCCTTCCCCTGGTGGAGGGCCGGGGGAGAATCTTTTGTTCTCCACTCCCCGCTGCTCGTACAACGACGAGCAGTACCCTAATGTGGTTAACCCTCTGAGGTCGGCAAACGCGCCCCCGCGTTTTGTTTGATTTTCTTCACATTGTAGTACAATAAACTTAAATTACTCCGTCATTTATGGTCATACAGAAAAAAGAAATATAAAAAAAGAATCTGTGATATTTCTACTTTTGTATGTGTCCACTTACAATCAAATAAAAACATTGTGCTTTTGTAAAATAAAGAAAATAAACAGGGTGTGCGTTCTGCCTCTCCGTCGCGGTGAACTTTTTTTTCTTGAGCACGTCTATAAACTGAAACAAAACTCAGCGAATACTTCTCACACATTTATGAGCCATATACCTTTATAAACATTTAAGTGTGTACTTTTAAATGATCGGATTCAAACTGAAAACAAATATTCTCTGTTTATGTAATTTGCATAAAACCAACAGGATGTTCAGTATCTCAAACGCTTGCTAATTATTTTTTAATTCGACCACGCCCACTCGCGCAAAAGAGATTCACATGCAAATCTCCAAATGGAACGCGAACGCCCTCGTTACCTCAAACACAAAACACCAAAACACTTCACAAGTCTCTGCTTTTCGTCGAGTTTGGAAGACGTGCTGTGAGCTTACTGGATTTACCTCAGAAGAAGAAGAACGCGATTTGAAGACAAGAAAGATGTAAGGTAAGAAATTCTTACTTATTAGTTTATGGTATTATTGCATAAACTTCACATTGCAGTTGAACTGTTGCTAGATATATGGTGAATATTATAATATTTTGACCCGTGTTTACTGTTAAATACTGTTTGTGGATATCTGCTCAAACGTAGATATGTAAAATATGGTAACCATAATGTTTCATATATTGGAGCGCGATCGCGTTTGAATGTATCATATTTTGGAGCGCGGTCGCGTTTGAATGTATCATATTTTGGAGCGCGATCGCATTTGAATGTATCATATTTTGGAGCATGATCGCGTTTGAAAAGTGAAATGCACCAAACAATAGGCTTTATATTTTTACTATTATCTCATTTCATATCATCATAACGAATGGAAACATTTGAAGTAACATATGATAATCAATATATTTTTCTCTAGCATAGTTGTTACTGAAATTCTTAGATTTATGAAAGATTTATAGGCTGCTATAGGCTATTGTTATTATTTTATGCAGTACTGCGCATAGCCTATGCCTACAAGGCACAACAAACCTGGTGTTCATTATATTATATATTGTTGGAAACATTTGTGTGTGTATTCTGTGAATTTTAAAAAGCAATTTAAACCAGAAAAATCAAAAATGTATTCCCAAAATCGTGCAGGCCTAGTTTCTCTTGATACCAGTATGTTCACTTTTTTCTTTTCTTTCAGGGACCAGATGCCACTGAGTCCTGCTGTGAGTCTCTGTACATGAACATGGTAAAGTGAAAATCAAACACCTTGGAAATGAAAGGTATGTACAATGTTTTTAGGAATGTCACAAAGGTCTCTGTCTTTGGATCATTGTTTTCAATGTGCTCTTTTGTCATTTGTTGTGTATCTTTGGATTATGTTGTGTTGTAAATAAATCCAAACAATCTAAAAGCCATTCTTTTTTAAATCTCCTCATTCTTTGTGCAAGGTTGCTCTGAATGACAGGGCCTGATAGCTCCTAATAGGGCAGTTAGGGGAGTGTCTTTGTCTTTCTCAGGTGTTGAAGGCTTACATATTCATGAGATGATCACGCCTCTTCGCATATGGCTTTCTCACACAAAACACGTCTTCGAAATTTTTAATCAATATATTGTCTTATCTGAATGAGCAGTCAGGGTGATTTTCACATAGTTTTGGAGCAAATATTCTAGGCTACGTGATACAATTTTCAAAAGTCTTGTGAAGAAATAATCAGTATGGGTTTCATGGCCTTATTTCAGTGACAATTTTTTTTGGTATTTTCACAAACCACACATAAATGTCATTATCTCAAAACTACAAACTTTTACATACATGCTGCTGATATATTATTGTAGCAGAGTTTGTGCTAAATACAGTGTAATAAGACTTTAGCCATGAAAATGTCACAAGTAACAGAAATAAGCACAAATGTCAGAGCATGTCAGAACACCTCCAGGGCCAGAAAACAGCTCAGACCTCAGAGGGTTAAAGAAAGAACTGGTTCCCCCAACCCTGAGCACACAGAGTTCTCGGACCATAGTGCGCGCCGCCCACGGGTCCCGCCACTATCGTCCTCCTCTGTCACAGAGTTCTCGGATGACAGCACGCGCCGCCCACGGGCCACGCTCCTCTCATCCCCCTCTGTCGCCAGACCCCTGCCAGAGCACGCCCCCGTGGGACGCTGGTCCTTCCCTGGCCTCCTCTGGGAGGACGCGGCTAATGACCGTGCCCCCGCACAGGGCCGCTATGCCACCCTCGCCTGGGCCGGTCATTCCGCCTCGCTGCACCACCGATGGTACGTCTGTGGTTCGAATGACCCCGCTGGCGCAGTTTCTGGAAGCCTGGCTAGAGCTTCCCAGGCTGTCCCGCTGGGTCGCGAGAACCATCAGGCTCGGCTACGTGATTCAGTTCGCGCGGTCTCCTCCCCGCTTCAGGGGAGTTCGCTTCACTATGGTCGGTGGCAATGCCCCTGTCATGAGAGCGGAGGTCGACACCCTACTGGCGAAGGGTGCGATCGAGATTGTCCCTCCAGCTGAAATGAAGTCCGGCTTCTACAGCCCTTACTTCATTGTACCGAAGAAATCCGGTGGGTTACGGCCAATCCTCGACCTGCGCGTCTTGAACCAATTCCCCTGAGGAAGGACCTGCTTTCTCAGGAACGGGTCACCCTTTGGCACCCTCGTCCCGATCTTTGGAATCTCCACGTGTGGCTTCTGGACGGGACGAGGCAGGTTTGAGTACCCTACCACCAGCGGTGGTGGCTACCATCACTTCCGCTAGAGCATCGTCCACGAGAAATGCCTATGCGTTGAAGTGGAACCTCTTCGTCAACTGGTGTTCTTCTAAACATCAAGAAACCACGAAATGCCCGATCAGTGTCGTGCTTTCCTTCCTGCAAGAAGGGTTGGAGCGAAGGCTGTCTCCCTCCACCCTGAAAGTGTATGTTGCCGCCATTGCCGCACATCACGACGCAGTCAATGGTAAGTCTCTGGGAAAGCACGACCTGATCATCAGGTTCCTGAGGGGAGCGAGGAGACTGAATCCTCCTCGTCCTCCCCTCGTACCCTCTTGGGACCTCTCAGTGGTTTTAACTGCCCTGCAGAGTGCTCCCTTTGAGCCTCTGCAATCAGTGGAGCTTCCTGTCAATTAAGACAGCGCTCCTGGTTGCATTGGCCTCCATCAAGAGGGTAGGGGACCTGCAGGCATTTTCGGTTGACGAAGCGTGCCTGGAATTCGGGCCGGCTGACTCTCACGTGATCCTGAGACCCCGGCCTGGATATGTGCCCAAGGTTCCTACCACACCCTTTCGAGACCAGGTAGTGAACCTGCAAGCGCTGCCCTTGGAGGAGGCAGACCCAGCCTTGGCACTGCTCTGTCCAGTACGCGCCCTCCGTGCTTACGTAGACAGAACGCGGTGTTTCAGGACCTCAGACCAGCTCTTTGTCTGTTATGGTGGGAAGCTGAAGGGAAAGGCTCTCTCCAAGCAAAGGTTGCCCCACTGGATAGTGGACGCCATTGCTTTGGCATACCAGCAGCAAGGTCGACCATGCCCCCTTGGTGTGACGGCCCACTCCACTCGGAGTGTGGCATCCTCTTGGGCTCTAGTGCATGGCGCCTCGCTAACAGACATCTGTAGAGCTGCAGGCTGGGCGACACCTAACACATTCGCGAGATTCTATAATCTCCGAGTGGAGCCAGTTTCTTCTCACGTACTCGCTTCAACTAGCCGGTACTAGATTCTGCTCAGGTGTCTTCGCTTGCTCGCCATTCCTCTCCACGGACGGGATACGTGCAATATTTTCCTCAGGTGAGCCTAATAAGCCCTGAGTCTCCTCCAGCACTGTCGACGTCAACGCCAGAGTTATGCCACCGGCAGCTTTCGCGATTGGCTAGGTGCCTCCATGTGCTTGGTTCCCCCTCTGGGCGACCCCCACATGTGTATTTCCACTGTAAGCCTCTCTGAGCATGTGTCTTTCCCTCGGCAAGCCACCTTGCCACCCCTGGGGTTGAAACATTCCACCTGCGGCTGGACACCCCAGTGATATTCCATATGCAGCCCCTTGGGGTCATATGTGTATTCCAAGTCCCCCCCCTTCGGGCTGGGCATAATTGCATATTTCCTCTGAGATATGGTTCCCAGTGTACCTTGGTATTCCTGTGTTAAGTAGGACTCCTTCGTCCGTGCTAGTCTCACGACAGGGAGCTCAGACTTACGCAGGGCACTGGAAGACAGCCGAGGTGGCGTGATTAGACTGGGGACCCCATTCGTCGTCATCCGACGTAACTCGGAGTGACCACGAAAGGGAACGTCTCGGTTACGTATGTAACCCTCGTTCCCTGAGTAGGGAACGGAGACGTTACGTCTCCCTGCCACTTCCGCTGTGCCGCTGGGAATGCCTGAGTTCAGTCTCGGCTCCTCAGCGAAGACATATCTGCATGTTGCCGGCGTACTTCCTTATATACCCCCAGAGGGGGGCGGACCTATGCTATGCAAATTCCGCAGACCCATGGCATTTCATTGCCATTGGCTCGTTTTATATACTCGAAGGTGATAGGCTTTCTAAGCGAAACCCCATTCGTCGTCATCCGACGTAACGTCTCCGTTCCCTACTCAGGGAACGAGGGTTACATACGTAACTGAGACGTTTTTTTCAATCGCTAACAAGCGCTTGCCCTTACTTCAGATACTTGTTCTAAACTCTTAACACAGACTCACACCTACAAAACACAATTGGCCAAATGGATAATTTTCTTCTCAAAAACACATTTTGTTAAATATATACTAACTCTTCATTTCAAAATAGAACACATCTTTCTCTGCACACACTAACTTTACCAAAACACTGGAAATCTGACTCAAAATGAAATTATTCTGTCAAAGAATAACACTTGTTTTCACTTCACAAGGTATATGCAGTCAATCAAAGTACACCAGGTTTCAAAATACTGTCTATTGTTGACATTACAAAAACTGCACAGACTTTTATGTTTCAGTTTTACAGGTATTTGCATGCAAAACATGCAATCCACCGTTTTTACACAAAATGTCTTTGTTGGGAACTGTATGTCCACATGTCATGTACAGTAATGTTCACATTCAAAAGCATTCCAGTAAAATGCAAATCAGTTTTGTTTTCCTTTACTGTTTACTACAGGAGGTACAGTAGAAACACGGTATGATAGAACAGAAAAAGTTTTACAGTATTGCTTACAGTGAACAAAATATCCATGCAACACACAAGAGCATTCTGAACAAAAAACCCCCAGCAAAAAGCCCAGATAAAAAGGGGTGGGGGGGGGGTTGGGAGACTATATTGTCAAATATTCTCATGGTCCTCCACAATTCTAGTTAGAATTTCATGTAGTTTTAGTGCATTATTTGCAACAACCATTTCTACAATGGCAAGCTCTTGATCATTATTGAGGAGCTTTCCTCTTCCCCCAGAGGGTGGAAGACGTTGCATTCTTTAGAGGGACAAAAAATTCAACATATGCATTACTGTATGACCTTATTGACATGTCAAGTGAGAATAGAAACAATCCATGTAAAATGCAATACTTACCTGTTGGTTTGTTGAAAGATGTGTATAATGGAGGCGACCGCTGACTGCCTCAAATTGGGCTGCACTCTTTCACCAGCCTCTCTTAGTGAAAGACAATGGTTGAATACATGGTCAATGATAGTGGCACGGATTTCATCACTGACTACTGTTCTTGCAGCCCTTGGAATGCCACCACCATGCATTCTTACACCTCTACCTTGCCCTCTCCTTGGGCCTGCACTTCTCCCTGGCCCTGCACCTCTCACTTCCAAAAACATCACTCCTCAAAGTCCTCCTTTTACTGTATAAGTGTCAATGTAATAGAAGTGTAAATTATTCAATTATTTGTTTATTATCAGCTGAGATATATTGTTTTTGAACTGATATCATTGCAGAAGCAGAGGTTTTTATACTGTATCTAAGGTTTGGAATATTGTTTTTGCTATTGTGGGATGTTGTGTGTTAACTAGGGATGTCAATTTTCACAAATTCCCATGATCGATCGTCGTTTAAATTAACGATCAATTAATCGATTAATCGTTAGCCTTAATACTGCGATATGCGTCTACTGCAGTGGCTATGACAGCATGACAGGGTCTGCAAATGCTGCTCAAAACGCTATGTTCCTCACCAAATCAATTAGAATGGTTTTAAATATAAATAAAGGGCTAGTAGGATTGTAAAATGTTCCGATGTGATTGATAATTAAATTAATTATTTAATAATCAAACATAACTACTAATACAACGTGTCACCAACGCCGCCTCATATGCGGTTAGAATGTGTGACTGTTGTGGACGCGCTCTTCCTGGAACAACAACGCGCTGAATGAATCTGCTACCGTTAAACTGGAGCACTTTGCTAGCACGTTATTTATCTAAAAGAAACGCATCCTATATGAGATTAATCAGATATATTCAAAATAAACATAATATTACTAATTATATCTGCACAAAATGACGCAAATTCATGCACAAGTGAACTTGAACTAAGTTACGTGCCATTCATTCAGAACTACTCATGTTGTGGACGCGGTCTTCCTGGAGCAACGCGACACGGCAACTAAACCCAAATAATTCACAATGTTTATTACAATATTGGGTAACGCTTTAGATTACAGCCCGGAAAGTACTACGTAATTAAATTGAAAGTACAGTGTAACTTTCGGTAATTACAGTGTACCTATAAAGTACTTACGTGTAAGTATAGGGGAACAATACGTAAAGTCTTGGGAATAAAGGTGTAACAACCAGGAAAATACTGCGTAATTAAAACGAAATTACAGTGTAACTTTTGGTAATTACAGTGTACCTATAAAGTACATAAGTGTAAGTATAGGGGAATAATATGTAAAGTTTTGGGAATAAAGGGGTAACAACCAGGAAAATAACAAATTATTTAGGCAAATTATTTAGACTGTAAGTATTCCATGTAGTTACAGGGTAAGTATGACATTGCGGGTTGTAAATTAAAGTGGTGCTTCTTACCCTCTTGTTCCATGTAGTTACAGGGTAAGTATGACATTGCGGGCTGTAAATTAAAGTGGTGCTTCTTACCCTCTTGTTTCATGTAGTTACAGGGTAAGTACAATAAAAACACATGTAGGCCTACACACAAAATCTGACATCACTTGGAAAACCTTTATTTGAAAAACAACTTATTTCAAAACAGATTTACAACATATTACACTTCTTATTCTTTTTTTTTCTTTTTTTTTTATCAACTTTTCATTTCAAATACTAAAGTCCTGATAGAAAGTAGCATGTTTTGTCCTGTTTTGTTTCTCTTGCATGGCTTCCTCCTCCTCTTGGTCCTCCTCTTCTTTTTCTATCGTTCCACTGATTTGCCTAATCATAAGAAGGAGTATTTTTCTATTCTGTACTATGTATTAAAAGAAAATACAGTAGGCTACACCCAGAAATGTTCTCATAATTTACTCATCTTTTCGCTACCGACCAACTGTCACCAGCGAGTGCATGAGAGTCGGCTTGAATGGCTTCGCGTTTGCTGAAGCTTTAAGCGTCCATTGCATCCTCGCGGGAGTTTGATGTGAAACTCGCGCGAGAACTGGTGTCTGTTCTTCTGCATGGTTTGTTTTTCATTAGTATTATCTGTTATTGTTTGTATTTTGTTGTGAGCAATAATAAAAACATAAAAAAAATAATAATAATTCGACATTCGGTTTTTCGGTGCGCTTACGTCAAGCTTTAAATTTTCAAGCGTAAACTTACTCAACCCTCTCATGAACGCACAGGTGACAGTTGGTCGGAAGCGATAGTCTACAGTTTAAAATGTTTAAATATTTGGTATTTTTCTTAAAAACGTTTATCGTTTCACTTCAGAAGACATTGATTCATCCATTGGGGTCGTATGGATTACTGTAGTTATTGTTGTATGTGCTGTTGTCAACTTTTAGGAACACATGAGCTTGCATTATATGCATTTACAGAGATTATTTATTTTTCTAAAAACTTTTGTTTGTGTTAATCTGAAGAAGGAAATTTGTATACATCTCGGATGACATCAGGGTAAAAGATGAGTAAATGGTGAGGACATTTCTGTAGCCTACTGTAGGCTATTTTCTTTTAACACATAATACAGAATAGCAAGAGACATGTCATGGGATTCCTTCTTAAGATTCATCAGTGGAAAGAAAGAAAAAGAAGAGGAACAAGAGGAGGAGGAAACCAAGCAAGCGAAAGTGCTGTAAATCCGTTTTTAAATAAGTTGTTGTTTTTTTTAAATAAAGTTTTCCGAGTGATATCAGATTGTGTGTGTGTACATGTGTTTTTATTGTACTTACCCTGTAACTACATGAAACAAGAGGGTAAGAAGCACCACTTTAATTTACAGCCCGCAATGTCATACTTACCCTGTAACTACATGAAACAAGAGGGTAAGAAGCACCACTTTAATTTACAGCCCGCAATGTCATACTTACCCTGTAACTACATGGAATACTTACAGTCTAAATAATTTGCCTAAATAATTTGTTATTTTCCTGGTTGTTACCCCTTTATTCCCAAAACTTTACATATTTTGCGTGTTGCGAATTAGCCATGGCTATAAACACTGTGATACATGCATTGGATTGTTTTGTAATAATCTATGTTTATTATGTATCTGTCCCTATTCAAATAAACAACAAATAAATAAAAAATAAATATTATTCCCCTATACTTACACGTGTACTTTATAGGTACACTGTAATTACCGAAAGTTACACTGTAATTTCGTTTTAATTACGCAGTATTTTCCTGGTTGTTACACCTTTATTCCCAAGACTTTACGTATTGTTCCTCTATACTTACACGTAAGTACTTTATAGGTACACTGTAATTACCGAACGTTACACTGTACTTTCATTTTAATTACGCAGTACTTTCCGGGCTGTAATCTAAAGCGTTACCCAATATTGTTCTCTTTATAACGTTATGTAATATTACAGTCCCAATAGTCATTATTAGTCGTGCACTGCCGTTTGAGCTGCGCGCGCTGAAGCTGACGCTTTACTACAGAGTTAATTCTTAACCAAATGCATCCAATATGAGATAAATCAGATATAGATAGGCCTACAGAAAATAAACAGTATTACAACTTACATTTGCACAAAACAAAAGAATTCACACGCAAACTTATAGTCATGATGAAGGTGTAAAATGGTCCCAAACATAACTCCGGGGCGCTCGCTTTACTTGTTTCGCGGTTGAGCAGCGCGCACGCGCATGAAGACCTGCTTAATCGATGATCGATAAGTTGTATCGATTAAATGTATTATCGACAATTAATCGATCGTCGATTAATCGTTGACATCCCTAGTGTTAACATTTGTAAATACTACAAAAACAATCCATAATTTTGTTGGTAGGTATAGCTTGTCTGTTAAGAAAATGTAAGCATTGTGGAAATGTGTTCACTGACTGCATATTGTGTGAAAACGACATGAAATGTGTGAATGGTATGGCCACAAAAGACCGATGCTCTGCTAATTGTGTTTAGAGTTTTGAAAATGTGACAACTGGTTGGACAAACGCTTGTTAGCGACTGAAAAACACTGTAAATTGTTTAGTTGGTCTCAAGTCCAGTTGAATAACACGAGGAGGCAGGCTTATGACCTATACTAGGACCAATCACCAGGGGGCGATCGAGACATTTTGGCTTCACTTTTCAGGGCTTGTGCGGCACGCTTGGTACCAACATTCTGTGCACCATTTTGAGTCAATTTTGGCACTCTGAACTGACTTGTATTTTGCACAGTTGGTTTGGTCACATCATTAGAAATAAGTGTGAACAATTTTGAGTCGTTGTGTGTAAACGATGACAACTGTGTTGTAGTTGTGTTTAACTTTTGCCTGCCTGTGTTTAGCGTTTTGAAACATAAATGCATCACAGTGCGAAATGTGTTTTAGTCAGTGAGGATGTGTTCAGAGTTTTGCAAAAAGAGTGCATGAAATTAGCAAACAGTGTTTTAACTACCTGAACTTGTTTAATGTTTTACAGAAAGAGTGATTTATTCAACCAATTGGTTTAAGCTACTGAGAATTTGGTTCAGAGAATGGGGTTTTTAGTGTTTTAACAATTCACACGGCTCCGGGGGGTTAATAAAGGCCTTCTGAAGCAAAGCGATGAGAAAAATATTCATATTTAACACGTTACAAAGTTAAATACTAGCTTCAGTCTACTTGCGCCTAAATGCAACTTACGAAACTTGTGACGTCAGAAGTAGCGTAGTGGAGTGGCGGATACAGAACGTCATTAATAGGTGGGCCTGGTGAATATACGGATGGGCCTCGGTTTTTTAAGCTTATATACACGCCTGATAAATATGTCTATAGCAGATCGGTACTTCGGTAGTGAATTTAAATAGGCCTATGCTTTGTACTCATGTCAGTCAGCCCTCCCGCCTGCTTTAAACCTGAAGGTCATCTGTCTGTCATTACACGCGACTCGCATATAGACTATCACAACGTTAAGTGACGTCAGTGCGCGCACGGAGAGCGTGTGGCCGACCTGTGCAGAAAAAAATTCACAGGAGAACGAGCTGATTCTGTGTTTTAAAAGGAATCATGACAGAAGAAAACAGGTATGCTATGGAAATATACTCTTTTTTCGAGACACAGAGCCAGAAGTGTATTCACAAAACGTAAACAAATGCCAAAGCAGGAGACGGTGAACATTACAACACAAAAAGTGGGCAGAATAACACAGATAACAGCCTGGCAGATGATGCCACACATAAAATAAGAAACAACAACAGGTCTAACATTGCATAAAACTCGTTAAAAGAGTTGCTACACCCAAACTGAACATGAATGGGCTTTTAATAGCCTATTTAAAAGCTATTTAATAGCTTTTAATCAGACCATCCTTTCAGAAACAGCAGTAATGCCACGGCGGGCCAGCATAAAAAAACCCCATTGCGCTACCTTAGCTAACGCGGTATTGCGTGATAGCATCACTGGACTGACACGTGATATGCCGACATAATATTTTTCTTTTGTAGCTATTTTTCGTAGCTACTGTACATAAATGTCCTCAGGAAACTATTAAAATGAAATTATTTATTAATTCATTATTATTATTATTAAAATTAAAACATTTAATTGTTTTTATTAATCTGATTGGGTGGGCCACCGTTCAATCTGGGTGGGCACGTGCCCACATTTCGTTGCCAGGTAAATGTTTCTTTAATTCCTTGATTTCTGAATTGTTGTTATTATATTTGACTGACCGATGATTTTATTCTTGAATTATTGTTCTATTACCTGGTCAATAAATTGTAAACATTTGATTTTATTCTGACTCACTCTAAGATTGTTTTCCCAAGTAGATTATTGGATTCGTATATTCCCACAAGATTGCGTCAGATTAGTGACGACTAATATTTGACATCAATTCAAGTGTACTTGGTTTGCATAGACAAGTTATTTCCGTTTAGGGCAGCAAATGCTGTTTGATCAACAATTTAATGTTACTTTAGATAAGGGTACGTGGGAAACCATGGCTAAAATGGCCAAAGCTATTATGAGAGAAGTAAATTGGTCAACTCATATCTGTAATAGTGGCCTTAACGCTACTGAAGAAAACGTTTAAATTAAATTCAAGTATGCTATTCCATGGGGCTATACAAAAATATCTTTGATTGTGTAAATGTGAATGTGACCGATCTCAGGAAATTACCTCTGTTTGATGAACAAAACTGGCGAGATTGTGTCGTGAGACCTGCGGAATCAGATCTGAGCGGGTAAAACATAATTAAAGAGTTAAAAAAGACTGATAAAACATTCGCTCACTTTTAATGATGACCAGATATCATTAAAACCTTTTTCATTTATGGAGTCAGATGAAAAAACGAGTCAATACATATGAGAAAATGTATTTCATTTAATCTTGTTGTGTTGCGTAAAAGGAAAGACAGTAACACGTAGAAACCTTCACCCATATTATTGGAGACTGTTCATTGGACCGATGGACGGGCTTACATTGGTTATATGTGTAACATATTTACTGACATATCGCTTGAGACTTACTGATATAAATATTATAATTAAACTTTATTTGGAGTACTTTTTTATTGCACAATGCACATTTCTTAATATTAAGCCTAACGTGTGTTTTAATGTCACTATTAGTAAGGATACTATGATCTCTGTATAATATTCGTTTTTAAATATAAGATATTTAAAGTGTACCTAAAGTATACTTGCAATAGTTTTACTTTAGGACAGTCAAATATACTTAAGTATATCTTTAGTTGAACTTCAGCTCTATTTCTGGATAACTTGTAAGACCACTAGGGTGAGCTGTCTGCTCCCTCCTGCAATTACTCTCCCAGCCACTAGGTGGCACCACCTGCTGTGAACTCTTTAGTTAGGACTGCTCATCAAGTTAATGTGTTCCACCTGTATTTTGCCCTATTTAAGTTTGGCAGTTTCATTGAGCTGTGTTCAGGAACTGGAAGGAGGCTGTGGTAGTGCCAATACGCAAACCAGGAAAGACTGTACAAATCCGGGGAATTATAGACCAATCGCTTTGACATCCAACATATGCAAAATAATGGAGAAAATGATAAAAGAAAGGTTAACGTACTATATGGAAAAGAAAGGATATATAGCCAAATATCAAAGTGGCTTTAGGAAAGGAAGAAATACAATTGATCCAGCTATGTTTAGAGCATGAAATTAGAAAAGCACAAGTAAACAACGAAAGTGTAGTGGCTGTCTTCTTTGACATAGAGAAGGCATACGATATGATGTGGAGAGAAGGATTGATAATTAGAATGTGTAAATTAGGAATCAAAGGACGAATATATAGATGGATTAAGGACTTTTTACGAGGAAGATTAATACAAGTTAGAATAGGAAAGAGTTATTCAAGAAAATATATGGTTGAGAACGGAACACCTCAAGGGAGTATAATAAGTCCTTTATTATTCTCCATAATAATAAATGATGTTTTCAGGGAAATAGAGAATGGGATTTTCTTTTTGCGGATGACGGGGCGTTTTGGAAGAGGGGAAGAAATCAGAAATGTATTGTTAAAAAGCTACAGGAAGCTATTACGAAAATAGAGGAGTGGTCATATAAATGGGGGTTTAAATTCTCAGTAGATAAGACAAAGATAATGTTGTTTACAAAGAAAAGAATTGGTACTGAGGTAAAACTAAAGTTGTATCATCAAGAATTGGAAAGAGTGAAACACTTTAAGTTTTTGGGGTTATGGTTTGATGAGGGAATAACATGGGATGTACATATCCATAAAGTAATGGACAAATGTAGGAAGGTGTTAAATGTTATGAGGTGTTTGGTGGGAAGTGATTGGGGAGCTGACAGAACAGCACTGAAGGCAATTTATTGTGGATTAATTAGATCAGTACTGGATTATGGTTGTGTGGTGTATGGATCGGCATCAAGCATGTCCCTCAAAAAAATAGATAACATTCAGTTTCAGGCTTTGAGATTATGTACAGGGGCATTTAAAACATCTCCAACGGCAGCACTGAGGTGGAAATGGGAGAAATTCCACTCGAGTTAAGAAGAATACAGCTATCTCTGAATTATTGGGTTAATTTACAGGGCCATAATGAAGATCACCCAGAACAAATCACTATAAAACATTGTTGGGAAAAGGAGAAGAGTGAGACAAAAAGCTTTGGATGGACAGTTATACAAAAAGCAACAAAGTTAAGATTAACTGAATTAAAATTCAGTCCAACAGTACCATTGCCAGCGGTACCACCTGGGTACTACCTGAAGTGAAAGTAGATCTTACAATAATAGGAAAGAAGAACAAAGACGGGGTTTATTTTGAATTCACATACTATACAGGCATATATTAATAGTTACTACAGTTATATCCAGATTTACACAGATGCATCAAAGAGTTTAGTTAATAGGATAGGAGTAGCTTTTATTGTTCCAGAGTTTCATATTGAAGAGGATTAGCGATAATGTATCAGTATACACAGGATAAATGCTAGCAATTCGGTTAGCAGTACAGTGGATAGAGGAAATAAGACCATTGAGAGTTATTTATTGATAGATATTTTGATAGAAATACAACAAACATTATATAGAATTCAAATGATGGGCATTGCAGTTATATTTTTGTGGGTGCCAGCACATATTGGAATCAAAGGAAATTAAATGGCAGATAAGGCTGCAAAGGAGGTCACAAAAAGAGAATACATCGATGTGGCAGTAAACATCAAGATGGAAATAAAGAGCATTATTAAACAGAGGTTGAAGAAAAGGTGGCAAAAGCAATGGGGGGGAAGAGAGGAAAGGACGGTGGTTTTACAAAATTCAGAGGAGAGTGGGAGAAATTAGATGTGCAGGAAGGAAAAGGAGAGAAGAGACAATTATATCTAGACTTAGGCTGCGTCTCATTTCTCTGTCTTACCCCTTACTCTTACCCCTTCCCCTCGGTTTTGCGCGTTCATGTGAGGGGAAGTGGTGTCCCAATTCTCATTTTGATTAAGGGCTAGGGCCAAGGCGTAGGGCTACATAGCCCTTGAAACGAAGTCTGCGGAGGACCACACTTGAAAGAGAGGGGTAGGAATTTCTCAGAAGTGAGTCGCACAAATGTATGTATTTTCAGCAGTTTAATGACACTCGTGTTTTATGATACCTTTAATAAAACGTTCAAGCGGTTTTAATTGTAATGTTTTTGTTTTGAATCACTAGTTAACCGCTAGCTAGCAGCTATGCGCTATTTGCCGTTTGCTAATGTTTTGCTTATGGTGTCGCCGGCGCCGCCGTTAAAATACAATGAAACAATGTCTTTGACTGATGGCACACAAGCGTGCAAAGATAAAGAGAGACCAGGCAATCGATATCACAACCCGAGATGACGGCATCTTCGTTTGTTTATGTCAACGCGTATCGCCTCTGTTGACGTAGCAGCCAGCTAGCGGAAAGGGAAGATGACGCAAACGGTAATCGAGTGGTGTCTCATTTCTTAGAGAAACGTTCTTCCCCCTACCCCCCTTCACTCGGTATCGAAGGGCAAGGGGAAGACGCAGACAAAGGGGTAGGGGAAGGGGAAGGGGTAAGACAGAGAAATGAGATTGGCCCTTAGATTTGGGCACAGGATTAAACAGCACTTTATTTAAAATAGGTAAACATAACACCGGCAGATGTGAATACTGTGGGCAACAAGAGACAATAGAACACGTCATGGTACACTGTAAGAAATATGAGGGAAAAAGGTGGGAAATAATCCAAAACCTTAGAATGAAAAGAATACATTTTGATTTAATAGAAATTCTTAGAAAGAACTCAAGAGATAAGTGCTATGGAATCGTTTTTCATTATCTTAGAATAATCAATATGATTGAGAGGATTTGAGTCTTTATTTTTGTTTTGTTGATTTTGTTTTGTTTTGTTGATTCGGTTTTTGTTTTGTTTTGTTTGGAATAAAATAAGTAGTAGTCATTCAGATCCACACTCCATACCAGTTGGTGGCGGTAATGCACCATTTCGTTGTGTGCCAACTGCCCCCAAAAAAAAAACTCCAGAAAGAAGATGAAGAGCTGTGTTCAGTCTTGTGCCTACCGATGCTGCGTTCCAGTCCACTTTTAGACACGCACTCGCAAACTTCCCTAAGCACTTCCCCTCGGGGGAATCCCTGCGGCCATTTTGAAGTGCGTTCCACTTCGTGAAGTGGACGAGGGAAGATTAGATGGACAGACCCTCGTTCCCTCGATTTGGACAGAGGGAGCGAGTCTACTTCATATGTACACTTCAGGCACCTATATGTCCCACAATGCAGTACGATTGTGACGTCACCACAGATCTCGTCTAATCACCACCACAACAAACAACTCTATGATATATTAATTCAAATTTTTTTAATCGAAAACAACTCAAAAAACATATATACATTTGGATGCTGCATTAAACAAATTCTTAAAGGGAAAATGTAAATAATAAATCAACTACATAGCTGATTCCAAGTGATCAAGGGCTTAGGACGTTCCAATTCAGCCCATTGCAGTTTCCGCCAGTAGTGGGCACTCGCAATGACGTACATCTGAGTGAACGAGACGGAGGGAAGTTAGCAAGTGAAGGGCATTACAATTTTGGACTGGAACGCAGCCCTAGCCTGGTTAAAACCAGACCATTCTCAGTAGTAACTGAGTTATGGTCTGGCAAAGCTTCATTAATAACTCATTTCCAAAGGGGCGCCACCAATGGATGTCACTCAAATGCCTCTGGGCTCAATTGGATAGACCTAAAACCAATCAGAGCGATCGTCATCGTGTAAAGCCATATGCTGCGTCCCAATTCGCCTAAGTTACACTACGCCATAAAAGTATGTACTCTTTTTGTGAAGAAAAGGTATTTTCCTTTGAATGTATAGCAAAAAAGTAGGCAAGCTTTGGGACATACTACTTCGTCATCTTTATCGGACGGATCTGTCGCGTGCATCCTGTCACGTAAATTGCCCTGTCAATCATCTTGTCACAGTTAAAATCCTCTATTAAATCTAATTTAATTCCTACCGTTTCGGAGAGAAATGTAGTAGCACGTTCATCCAGTGGATCTTTCATGGAGACTGTCCTCATGTGTTTGCAATTTGAATATAATAATGCATTTAAAAGTTGGTGCGCTTCACCAGCGGACGTCGCTCAAATGCCTCTGGGCGTAATTGGATAGACCTAAAACCAATCAGAGCGATCGTCATCGTGTAAAGCCCGCCTCAACGTTTCTGATTGGTGCCGTGATTTCGAGGGATTAGAAATGGGCTTGAATGAGCTCTTTGCCAGACTACTTGCAGAGCAAATCTAAATTTGCCGGAAGTTGTCTGGGTTTTCCCAGGCTAGTGCCTACCCTCTCTGGATTTCCTGAGTTCTAGAAGAGTTAAGTGTTGTTTCTCTCTTGCCATTGAGCTTTCTTTGTTTTGTAAAGCTGACTGCCCTTTTGTCTGTATTTGAAAACTGATATCAAGTAAAGACTGCCTGCTTTTGAGTTAGCTGAGCCTCCTAGTTTGCCTTTGCAAACCTGGTTTCAAGACCCACCTTCAACACTTTATTTCAGGCAATTGTGACATAACTTAAGTACAAAATTAGTTGGCCCAAGGAGGCGAGGACAAGAGGACAAGGAGACAAGTCTCGGATGAAATTCGTGCCACTCTAGTTGCCTATCTCTTTGTCCATGGTATGACTATGTGGGAGGCTGGGCAATGAGGAAGGCCAAATTTGAGTCGCTTCACCGTCGCCTCGATCATAAGAACCTTCCGGGAGAAAAACGGGTAGATGTACTTCAGACTGCTCTCTACTGTAACTTTTAAGAGCTGTACTATGTGTACCACAAGCAACACAACTTACCAGTTTTGGAAATGTTTTTCTGTTTTATTTGTAGATAATGTTGGCCTACTGATGAGAAAATAACATTGTATGTTAGCTAACAAGTTTTATGGTTAGCGGCCACCTTTCTGGTTTTAGCATTAGTTTGCAAACTATAACATATTATATTTTTATTTTATTATTATTTTTTTTTAATTTTATATTTACGGCAATTTTTGTATGTGTTTAAAGGCAAAGCGCCAATTCAGAAGACTCTCTACCATTACAGTCCCACCTGGCCAGGAAGGTCCTAATATCAGTGGGTTAACTACTGTAGGAAGGAGAAAGATCATCACACAGTGATTTTTTGCATGTGTCTTACTGAACTTGTATTAGTCTCAAACATGTACCCCTTCACTGCAGACAAGCTGAAATGGGCAAAATCATTGATTTCAGTCTTTCTCTCTATGGATCTCAGCATCTTTGGACAGAATTTAGGATATGTAAGTATTCATTTTATCTGGCTCAACTTAGTTCTACCAGAAAGACTCGGGAGAATTAATACTGTGACAATGAACATTTATTTAAGAGCTCAGCAAACAATCAAATTCTTTGGCGTAGGCCCCGTCCGTAACTCGCATTCCGAGGGCACGGAATCTGCATATCCTGCCTGAAGACGAAGGCAGGGGCGCAGCCCACCCCCTGCGAAGTAAGGAAGGGGGCCATCTGGTGGTGGTGGGGTGGAAGGAGGAAGAGGACATCCTGGCGTCTTCAGGATGGAGGGGAGAGCCCGTCTGGAGGTGTTGGGGAGGATGGAGGGGAGGACCCAACATGGTGGTGTGGGGGGGGATGGAGGAAAGGTCCCGTCTTAGTGGTGGTTGGGGAGGATGGAGGTGGTTGAAGCGACAGCATCTGCGAACTCAGACATGAGTAAGTACCACCCTTTTATACTGGGCTATTAAGATATGATTGGATAGATGAGAAGGTAATAAGTGACGAGAACGATTGAGTCTTCCTGGCAGAACTTGCGCTAGGCTTCATTTCAGCTGAAATGTTTGAATATGCTATTGACAAAAAGCTTTTTACAAATATATATTCTTAAGTTACAGTAAAAAAAATAATAAAAATGTAAAAAAATGAGGTTAAAAATAATTTGACACTAATATGGATTTTTTTCTCTCTCTCTCTCTCTCTCTCTCTCTCTCTCTCTTTTATATAGTGTTGAAACCGGGATCTCTGAAGGACTCAGTAATCATGTAATCTCTGAGTGCATTTGTGTTTGTAGACACGCATACAGACCAGGGAACATTCTGATGTTGTCAGTCAAGTTCTGAACAGGAACCAAATTTGGAGAAGTTAATTTATTCGCAAAGGTGGACAAAAACATTGTGTTGGCTTTTTAAAGATAATTTTGTTGAAGACTTTTACTCCTATGCTGTGGAAAAGATGGAGGAGTAAACAGTAAGACATTGATAATAATAAGAAATGTTTCTTGAGCATCAAAGAGACTTCTTTCAAAAACATTACGACACTTAAATACTACTTTTGGCCACCAGTGTACATGAATCCAACAAATTTTTGGAAATAAGTTAAATTATTTTTATTTTGAAGGTGGGGTTATGTGTCATGTATTGTGAAAAGAACTGTGTTTTGTCCAGTGTTGAACATTTCCTTTTTGACTGCTTAAAAATGTATTTATATTCTGCAGTTTTATGAATGCAATGGTTGATATTTCATTATAATAATTGTATAAGCTAAATAACCAATGACTCTACATTCAGTTAGTCAAATGCTAACGTTTTGTTTAGGATTTTATCTATGTTTTTTAACAATGTGTGCAGTGAAGGACAGCACATAATGTGTTAATTTAACATGTTTACACATCTTTGTGCTAACCTTTCTGACATATTTACTTTGTTAAAATCATTAACACAATGAATGAGTTAAAATTAACACAAAAAACGTTGTCCCTAAACTCACCCATTAATGTGTAAAAATGTAACACATCATTTCCAGCATTGGCAGACTGTTTATTTTGTGATGTATATGAAATATTTTAAATAACAAAAATGGTATTTTATAATAATTTTGTCTAATTGATTTGTATGTCAGTAGTACTTACGTAGGATAAAATTAATTCAATATGAAAATTATGAAATCTAATTTATATTTAGTATAAATAAAAACTATTACAGTAGTGTACTGATTAGCTTGGTTTTTACAGTAATGCAGTGTATTACACAATTACAGTACCATGTAGTTACGGTAAAACTGAAATACAATAATTGTACTGTAAATCTTAATTACAGTAACTTACTGGCAACAGTGTTTATCTAATTTAGTTCTTAGCAAAACACGTGACCTAATCAAACCAATAAGTTTGAAAACAGCCGTAACATTTTATTGCGCAGCATTGGTCTGATGATCTATCAATTAGGCTGGCAAATCAACATTCCATAATTTTTCTTGTGGCTATGCTACTGAGATGTATATTGAAGTGAAAATAAAATTTTCCCACAATAAGATACTTTGATAAAGCATAGGCTACAGATAACCCACTTGAAAAGTGACGAAGTTAAACTACATTGTACGGTCCACCATTGGAAAAGGAAAGTATTTTTTTCTTACCTATGCATCCCATGAAATGCAGATAAAATGAGATTCACGTCATATTAAAATAGACAACAAGATTTAGGCAGATTAGTCCATTTAATAAAAATGTTTTTCCCATGGAGCATATTGAGTCATTGATTCAACATCTTCATGTGTATAATGCAGTTTATGGCTGTTTAATACTGTTGAACCTCATGTGGACATGCCATAAAAGGGTGTCCATCAAAGCAGAAAAGTGAAGTTGTAAATGTCTATATAATCTTAAACGCTTGTTTTGTTATCCTGGCAGCTGGCAGAGATAGAGATGATGGTATTTTTTGTTTGCTTTAAGACTTTGAAGTCCAGATGATTTTCAGCAAACGCCGTCTCCAGCACCAGTAGTAGAGACTGTTTCAGCTTCTTCTTAAACTCCTCACACATGAACACATAGAGAATGGGGTTCAGACTGCTGTTGAGATGAACCAGGAAGTCAGCTATAGCTTTAGAAGACTTACTGCACTGATTCTCTTCTGCACTTTTGCAATAAAATCTGTAGACATGATAAGGAAGCCAGCATATGAAAAAGGCCAGGACCGCAGCTATAATCATCCGGTAAGACCTGAGCTGGTTTTCCATTCTGAGACGTTTGACTCGCACGCCGATAGCTATATACGAAGATGCAATGATCAGGAAGGGGATGAGAAAGCCCACTATGAACATGCATGTGACCAGAGACTTAGGATATTTATAGTTTACTTTACTCTCCGCTGTTGAGGGATTGATAACTACAGGGATGCAGCAGCCAATGGATAAAACCCACACAATCACGCAGATGATTCTGGCTTTTAATAGGGTTCGATTATTTCGAGACCACACAACCATCCATGTGCACAGGCATCGGTCCAGACTAATAGTCATCAGCAGCAAAATGCTAGCAAAAGAGTTTTGGTAAATTATAAAGCGGAGAAACTTGCACTTGAAGGAACCAAAATCTTTAACCATATTGCGTACGCCTAAAATGGTGTTTATGATTAGAGTTAAGCAGCAGATGAAGTCTGCAGTCGCCAAGTTGAGGAACCAAATGGAGTTGACTGTTGTCTTCATTTTGTAACCAGTTACAAATATGACAAGCCCGTTTCCAATGAGACCTACAGCAGGCATGACAAAGTAAATGCATATGATAAAGATGTTAATGCCTGAGAAGATCTCTGTCTGCACTGTAGAATTGTCCATACTGAATCTGGTCACGTTTTGAAATCCAAAAGTAGTGGTTGCTACACGAAAACAAGAGAAGAAAATACGTGAGTTTTGGTTTCTGGACTCTGAATGTGTTTTTATGCCACTTTTCACATGCAACACATTTTCTACCCCAGGATGCCATATGAAGCCTATACTTTAACACTCTTATCAATTAATATAATTTTCTTTTTTTAACTGTATCTACAATACATATACACAAACACATAAAATGTAAATACAATGTTCACACTTTTCACATAAGATGACACAATCACAGTTTATAAGACGCTCAAAAATGATTTTGTCCACAAGCAATTTACCAGTTTTTTTATGATAAATATTAAATGGTGTGTGCAGCCATTCCTTATTATGGCCATAATAATTCCTTATTATGACCATAAAAAAAAAGAATATATATGTGTGTGTGTGTGTGTGTGTGTGTGTGTGTGTGTGTGTATTTAAACAATGTAATTATTATTATGGGTTTTCACATTTTCATATTAGAGGTCGAAAGTCTGGGTCTAAGACAAAATATATATATGTCTAAATATGCCTATAAAAGGCTTCTATTTAAAAAAAAAAGAAAAGTTTAAACCCAGCTTGGACATGGCCTGCATTAAAGGACACATGTGAAAAATCCTTTTGGAAATCTCTCTAATCTCTCTACAATTTTCATCCAAATACAGAGAATGATAATATTCTCTCCTCACACCCATATGCTCTCAACAGGCAACAAATATGCATATAATGTACATAGATTCTTACCCATTTTCTTTATGGCTTCAGGCCCATATAAACCTCTTTGCAAGTTCTGTTATAGTTGAAAATCAACAACTGATGATAAGTTCCCCTTTACTTCTCTTAAAGATTGACGGTGGGATGGTGTTGAGAAATATGCTTCAACAGTTTATCAACTATACACTTTTAAGATAACAAAGATCTGGATGCTCGACAAACCCTCTTTCACCTGTGTCATTGTGACAGTGATCAGATTATCATATCCCAAACTGGTGCACCTTATAAAAATAAATAAATAGATAAATAAACAAGGAGAAAACAATGCAGTGAGAGTTGGTTCTGCTGAAGCAAAAACATGCAAATTAAACATTTTGTGGTATTTGACTTGCAACACGGTTTCTCTGTTAGAAATACCATTGTGTATTTTTTTTTCTAAATGTTACTACATGTTTCAGAATGTCTAGAGAACATTCAAAGATAATATTCCCCACAATGTTTGCAAAATGATAAAATGGAATGTTCCTTTAACGTTTGTACAACCAAGAAAAAACTGGACGTTTTGAACATGACATTCAGAAATAGCGTTTTCATAACTTAACGAGAACATTGGCAAAATGTTTTTAGAACATATTTTTGTTACATGATATTTGCGAGATGCAGGTATCCGTCTATGCTTAGGGTAGACGGGGTATGGTTGTAACATGGGGTGAGTTGTAACACCACCAATCAGGGACAAGCTAGGAGTCCAATGATCATTTCATTATTCGCCCACTTCCTCCCAGATCCCATATGAATGGTTGTCAAGGCTGGTACATGCAGATTTTATAAAGAAAAAAAAACAAACAGATTTTTTGGTAAGAATGTATTTTTTTTTTACTAAAACTATATTTTGTTTAGTAATTATACTTTTGCAGATAAAATCATATAACTTATATAAGATTAAATTGTAGTTTCTCAGACAATTGCATTTTATCCTGCTAATTTTAAACCATAATGCTAATACGTTTAGCTAAACACTGTCTGACAGTGGAGGGGTAGGTTGTAACACATCTTTGAAAAATTTAAAACAACTAAGAACAGCTTATTTTTAATAATCTTACAGAATGCCTATACAGGTGAAAAGAACGACAGATGTGTGCCAGACAGTGTTTTTAAAAAAAGAGGAACTGATTGCGTTTCAGTAAAGGGCAGGTCAGTCAGATCAGTTGCAATGACAATGTTGAAAGCCAGTGGTGAGACCGCAAAGAATGAAAACTTTTACGTTGTCTGTATGAAACCATTTGGCAACTCAAAGCCAAAGGAAGTGTGGGTAAAATGTGCCCTATGCAGTCTCTGGGCCCACCAACCCTGGTCTCAAATGTCTATGTAGGCCTATAAAAGACAGATAAAAATAAACAAGAAAGAAAGAAAGATACCATCTGTTTTGATCATCAATTAAACAAAAATCCCTGTGATATGCACTGACTGTAGTTAAGGACACATGTGAAAAATCCTTTTGGATTTTATCTCTACAATTTTCACCCAATTACAGAGAATGATAATATTTTCTCCTCACACCCATATGCTCTCAACAGGCAACAAATATGCATAATGTACATAGATTCTTACCCATTTTCTTTATGGCTTCAGGCCCATCAAATCCTTTTTGCAAGTTTTGTTATAGTTGAAAATCAACAACTGATGATAAGTTATTTACTTCGCTTTAAAGCCCCGTTCACACCGCCAGCGATTTTTGTCTCTGTACTGTGAAGTCGCTTGTGGGCGTTCGTTGTGCTGTCGCTCTAATGTTATTGGTAGACTGCACGTCTGGCCATATCTATACAAAATACCATTACAAGTGAATGATATGTACATTTTAATTTGACTAGGAATTAGGCTAAACGAAACAGTATGCTGTTGGGAGAGTGTTTTTATATTACCACAGCAGTGTTCAGTGGATTAAATCATTTAGCCTACTAGATTAATGATCGATCAATCAACAAATTAACTCACACTGTCATAAATTACTAAAACGTCATTCTAATTTGACAAATAATACATTTTTCTTGTCCCTAATAGTCAACATAATGCAGGGGAAACTGTAAAATGAACTGCAGCAGTGCTAAACTTGCTTCATAAAATTACAACACTCGAACTAAATGTGTGAATTAAACTCACTGAGACTGTCGACAGTTTCTTTTCCATGCATCATTTTATTATATCCATGTGTGTGGTTACAGTCAAATCATATAAAGCAGTGAAATCGCCCTCGAACTCTTCTTGCCTCGAGACGGTGACGTGAGCTGATCTCCACTGAAAGTCTTCTTTCCTATTGGTTGTCGCTCGCGAAAAATGCTTCTCATTTGCATAAAGTTGACATTTCTGAACTTTTGTCGCATGTCGACACGCTGCTTGACACGCCCACATTCTGTCGCCAACGGTCACTGTCGCTCATGTCGCCGGAAGTCGCCAGCACTCCATTGAAATTAATGGGATTATGTCACTTTGTCGCTGCGTGTCGCTGGCAGTGTGAACGGGGCTTAAGAGTGATGGTGGGATGGTGTAGAGAAATATACTTCAACAGAAATCATCTCGGTTACTAACGTAACCTCGGCTCTGACGGATTTAAATATGTTTGCAAGCATTTTGCAAACTTGCCTGGTGTCCCTTTAACAGAGATAAAGGACGCAGACAGGGCAGCTTTTCCATCACCGGTCTGTTCAGCCCAGCAGTCAAGGGCTTCACGGAGCGTTACACTGAGGCTCAGAAAGCATCGCAGGCTATGCGTCACTTCCTCCCCAAATGCTCCAGCTCTGCTTAGGGCCACCACAAGAAGGCGCCGCTCCCTCAGCCATTAACCCCCTGAGGTCGGCTATCGCGCCGGCGTGCACGAGCGATTGACATGCAAATGATCCACGCGACGAACGCAGAGCTGTAAACGCCCTCATTACCTCAAAACAAAGAATCAGAGACTTCGGTAACTTACTCCCCTGCTTTTCATCGAGTTTGGAAGACTGTGTTTGTGCTGTGCCCTGCTGTTTCACTTGGATTTACCTCAGAAGAATTAGAAGAATGCGATTTGAAGACAAGAAAGATGTAAGGTAAGAAATTCTTAATTATTAGTTTATTGTTGCATGAACTTCACATTGCAGTTGAACTGTTGCTAGATATAAGGTGAATATTATAATATTTAGACCAGTGTTTACTATACTGTGTTTGTGGATATGTATCATATGTATCAATGTATCATATTTTAGAGCGCGCTGTGGGTTTGAAAAGCAAAACGCACCAAACAAAGGCTTCATGTTACTCTAATCTCATTTCATATCATCATAACGAATGGAAACATTTGAAGTAACATATGATAATCAATATATTTTTCTATATTTTTCTAGTTGTTACTGAAATCTTCTGGAAGATTTATAGGCTGCTTAGGCTATTGTTATTATTATTTTATGCAGCACTGCGCGTAGCCTATGCCTACAAGGCACAGCAAACCTGGTGTTCATTATACATTATTGGAAACATTTGTGTGTGTATTCTGTGAATTTTAAAAAGCAATTTTAACTAGAAAAATATAAAATCTATTCCCAAAATCGTGCAGCCCTATAGTTTCTCTTGATATCAGTATGTTCACATTTATTTTTTTTTTATTTTTTTTTTTGTGTTATATACAGGGACCAGATGCCATTGAGTCCTGCTGACTTCAACATTCACATGAGTCTCTGTACATGAACATGGTAAAGTGAAAATCAAACACCTTGGAAATGAAAGGTATGTACAATGTTTTTAGGAATGGCACAAAGGTTTCTGTCTTTGGATCATTGTTTTCAATAATGTGCTTTTTTGTCATTTGTTGTGTATCTTTGGATTATGTTGTGTTGTAAATAAATCCCAAACAATCTAAAAGCCATTCTTTTTTAAATCTCCTCATTCTTTGTGCAAGGTTGCTCAGAATGATAGGGCCTGATCGCTCCTAATAGGGCATTAGGGGAGTGTCTTTGACTTTCTCAGATGTGAAAGCCATACATATTAAAAGTGTGCACACGAAAGCTACGGGATTACTGTGGGGGTTTTGATGAAAGGTTAACCGCTGATTTGAAACAGTATGAGGATTAACAGGACACATTGACATGCTAGACAAACAAATACAGGCAACATTTGCACTCAGTCTTTGTGAACTGGAATAGGTAGCACATCGCTGCCGTGACGGTAGCTAAGACGGTACTCCGTCACAATTTGTTTTTCCTTGTAATATATTTTATTATTTATTATTATATTATATATTATATTTATACCTGAGAATGCTTTGACGCGTTTCCACAGCGCATGATGCTTAAGGGAACGTCTGCCAATTCCACCAACTGTGTTAAACGTAGACTATAATTTGTATTATTTAAAATTACTTTTAACATTTAAAAACAGATGTTTTCAAATTCCAAAGCTTGTAGAAGGTTCCTATTGGCAATACTGACTTAGGCTACAGCTTTCCTGGTAGCCTTGAGTAAATTAACTTGTCTCAGAAAATGATTCATAAAACATATAAATATCAGTTAAGCCGGTTTACTTTCTTCACTGACACAGACGAAAATGAAAAGACTATCAGTCAAAGTTCAGCTTTAGGAGGGGAAGAATTAGGGCAGAAGGAGACTGAGAGAAAAAGAAAGATGAAGATGAGGAGAGAGCAGGTATTGACAAATAATTTAATGACAACGTTTTAAAGCTATTTCTTAGCAATTTTTTAGGGGGCCTTCAAAATCCCAAAATTGCACATATGTTGGTCAGATAAATCCAAATTTTCGAAGGGGAGCATACCCCCCGAACCCCCCTAACTACCGCACATTTCACTCAGTTTTGGACTTCCCATTTTTATGTTTAAATTTACATTGTGAAAAACAAGGTTGTGTTCCATATCGTGGTGTTCAGCAATTTTAACATGGTATCGTCATCATATCAGTGTAGATGTAGATGGACCAAAATAAAAACATTAAAGTATTAAATAAGTATTGTGATACTTGGTGCCACAGTGACAATCTTGTCCCAAAAAGTATTGCTATACCACAATACTCAATATGTTGTCCCACGGTGAGTCATTTTCCCCTGTTGCACCTACAAAAAATTTGAGGGTTCCCCCACCTGCCAAATCCCACTTTAACCACTGTCTACATGTATATTAAAATCACCAACAATTATGACTTTATCTGCAACCAGTACTAACTCTGATAGAAAGTCAGCAAATTCTTTGATAAAGTCTGTATGGTGCCCTGGTGGCCTGTATACAGTAGCCAGCACAAATCTCAAACGTGATTTATAATTTACACTATATATTGCTATATTAAGCACCAACACTTCAAAAGAATTATATTTGAAACTAGACTTCTTAGTAATTCTAAAAATATGACTATAAATTACAGCAACACCTCCCCCTTTGCCTTTCAGACGAGGTTCATGTTTATAACAGTAATCTTGCAGGGTGGACTCATTTAAAGTAATGTAATCGTTTGGTTTTAGCCAGGTTTCTGTCAAACACAGCACATCTAGATTATAGTCTGTAATCATATCATTAACAATAAGTGCTTTTGAAGTAAGATATTCAGCAACCCAAGCTTTATCATTTTTTTCATTTGTATTATATCTGTTTTTTATTTGTTGAACAGCAATTACATTTTTACCCTTAGATGGGTTTGTAAATTTTTTGTATGTCCTAATTCGGGGAACAGACACAGTCTCTATATGATGATATCTAGGTGAAAGAGACTCTATGTGATGGGATTTATCTGACCTTGGTGACGTGAGACAGCTAGCAGACGGTCGGTTTAGCCAGTCTGTCTGCTTCCTGACCTGAGCCCCAGATTGTCATGTTTGAGCTCTAAGACTATGTGCCATATTACTAGAGAGAAGAACAGCACCATCCCAGGAGATATGAATACCATCTCTTTTCAACAGGTCAGGTCTGCCCCAAAAACTTTTCCAATTGTCTATGAATTCTATATTATTTTGCGGACACCACTTAGACAACCAGCTATTGAGTGAGGACAGTCTACTAAGTATCTCATCCCTCCTGCGAACAGGAAGGCCTCACGGAACACATGGTATCCGAGAACAGATTATTCCTGTTAGAATTTAAACATAAAATTACTCCCAACGTAACTATGAATGAACGTTGCGCAGTAGCGGTAGTTACACGTACCTTCATTTCATAGCGGGTCGCAAATCCAAGTCACGCACACAGAAGACTATTGCCATGCCAACAAAAGCATGGGAATGCAGGAGGGGCATATGAACAGCCGCCGCCAACAACCCCCAGCAATGAACCATCCGCCATAATGCTATAAACTAGGGATGGGGCCGATCCGATCCAGTATCGGTATCGGGACCGATACCAGCGTAATTCACGTATCGGATTTTCCCGATCCAACCTGCGGAGATATCCGATATCCTTGAGTCATGTCTGCGCTTTAACGTTGTCTGCTGAAATGACTCCAAAAGTGATTCCCGCCGGCTAGTCTGCTAGCTGGCTGCAAACTGCGGAATGGATTTCCTGAACGGAGGCGCGGCTCAATGAGACACAGAGTTATGAGACACGCCACCGCTCAGGAAATCCATTCCGCAGTTTGCGGCCGCTGTGTGGAAATTCTTCACACTGGAAACACCGCAGAGCAAGACAGCAAAATGCAATGTTTGCAAAGCCGTAATTCAGAGCTCGTTGAAGCTCCCTCGCGTCGTACAACACAACGAATGCAATCAAACATTTAAAAAAGCACCACGTTACTGTGCGTTCACACCAAACGCGAATAGCGCGTCAAATTCGCGTCTGCCGCGTCTAGTTGGACGCTTGAATATTTTGAATCCATTCGCGCACCCAGAGCGAAATTGACGCTCGTAAAAAGCAAAAGTTTGAAGCGAAATTGACGCGCGTCTGAGGCGAAATCCGCTTGTCTGTTTGCACATGGCTGATGTTGATCGAGCATTCATCGAGAGAGTTACAGCATCGGAGCGAGGATCACCCTTTAGATAGTGTGTGTGTGTGTAAGATGTTTACACTTGCACTTTTCTTATATTTCAAGACTCAAGTATTTGACATTTTGGGAATGTAACAAATATTGACATGACCTACAGTTGCATATTTGTTTTCAGAATGGGATTTTTCCTGTTAACAGGATTTACTGTTTTTCTGACTTCCTTTTCTGACCTTATACTTACCATACATGCATAAATATGTAGGCCTACATATCATACTTGCCTGTTGAGAGGAGTTTATTTCAGCATCATATAAAATAAACAATAATGATAATAATAATATTAAAGCAAACACAGCTCTGGTATCGGAATAGTATCGGTATCGGCCGATATCCAAATTCAGGTATCGGGATCGGATCGGAAGTGAAAAAATGTGGATCGGTGCATCCCTACTATAAACCAAATGACTGTTACATAAAGTCACAAATCTATGTGCTAACTAGTTAGCCACACACATACCTCAAGCAGAAGGGATTAAACAAATCGGAATGGGTGGTCCCGGCAATGACGCACAGGCGGTGACCACACACACACACACAAACAGTGCATTCAAATCCCTTTTTATACGCTCCCTCACAGAATATTATTAGACACTACATTACCCACGAGCATTAAACTAATTAAAAACGAAACTCGGTACGTCCCACCACAATAGCATTGAAAACTTTGGAACCTTAGGTTTTTTTCTTACCCTCGTAACCGTGTATATACGAGGCGGCATACCATTTAAAACCTTTCTCTAGCTTGCTTGATGGGGCTTTGCTTGTTTTTTTGCAAAAACGATGAACATCATTAATGATGATCTTCGGAAGATCCTGGAGACAGCGAGTGTAGTAAGTAGCCATTGCCATAACCAGAAACGAGTGATATGTAATACGTAGAACGCGGAAGTAGTTGTGCAAGTTGCGCATTTGATCGGTGAGTGATGTAGATGATTGCTGCGCTTGCAATAGGGCGCATGTTACTGAAAGAACGAGCAGAGAGAGAGAGCCCCGGTCACTGTCTTCAAACTGTCTTCTCTCTCGCATATTAAGCAAAATCAATTGAGAATTGACACGATGGTAAAAGATCGGAAGACCGAAGTTTCACGTGGAGCATTCAGATATTTATTTACTGAATTACCGCTGGGTGTGAATTCCCAGCTAACACAGTACGTTGTGACAACGTCGTCAGTTAGTCGTCATTTGGTCAGCGTGACGTTACTTTATGACAACGTTGTGAGGACGTCGTGGTAAAGTTCCATTTTCTTATAATCTTGGCTAACGTTCCAGAAACGTTGTGGGCACGTCCTCAAAAGACATTGCTAGTTTATCCCATGGAAAAAGTTGTAGAGACGTGGTCAACTGGTGACCAGATAACTTAATAAAATCTTTGATGAATTAAGTAGGCTACCTTTCCCATATATCCAAATGGCATATATCACTAGGATAATACTTGTAATGCAATTTTCTTGAAAGTTATCTGGAGACAAGTTGACCACGTTTCTACAATGTTCTCCATGGGATAAACTAGCGACGTCTTTTGAGGACGTGCCCATGACGTTTCTGGAACGTTAGCCAAGATTATAAGAAAATAGAACTTTACCACGACGTCCTCACAACGTTGTCATAAAGTAATGACTAAATAAAACAATGCAACTACACAAACAGGCTTTAAAAGTTTTATTACAATAGGAATAACAGAACAAAGATTTTTACAGCATTAAAAAAATAAATAACTGCAAATAGTTTTAAAAGCAGGACCAATAAAAGAGAGAGAGAGAGGGTTGGGGGAATAAACTATTTTGGAGTAAAACACTCTTGTGTGTCATTCATCTTTCACCAATCTGTGTCTTTCTTGTAATGCTGACACTTGGTCCTTCCAAACCAGCCAAATGAGGACATCTTTAAAACATTTGAACACCTGTATAATAATGATCGGAAATTAAATTAATAATGACAATAATAATCATCATCATGCGCAAAATACATGCGCTTCTCCAGTCCGAAGATATCGACTAAAGTTTTTTTTCTAAGGTAATTTCACTTCATGCCCCTTCCACATTGAATAGCATCTCATCCTTACATGACTGTTAAAGTTAACTTACATTTTCGTTAACCTTAATCTGTGCTCTAAAAACCTTCATTATTGCCGCTGCTATCAGTTGCGCGGATACAATGTCCTCGCGCAGTCTTCACTCGGACGCGAGCTTCAATTACCCCTTATTTACACTGCACACGTTTGCTGCGCATTACGGCTGCGACGCGGCTACCGGAGCTGATCACGCCCATTCTAGTCAATGCTTGTGTGTGTTTCAGAAGGGGCTCTCTGTGCCGCTTCGCTAAAGATAGGCGCCTAGTCTATTTTTGACGGATTCCGCGTCCAAGCCGCACCGTAAATACAAAATAAAAGTAAAAAAACATTGTCAAATTCAAAATAAACACCCTGTGCAAACTCCCAATTGTATTACACACCAATATCCTTGGTATAAACCTATGTACTATAAACCCAAAAATCAAGAAAAAACACGTAGGACAGGGAAATCACGTGGTCTCGCGCATCCAGTCGCTCCGCTTCTGAAACGCTCCTGGGTAGGGTTGCACCAGCCGTTCGTAAGTTCTTTTTTTTAAAGGGGTCATATAATGCCATTTTTGTACAAGCTAATATGATTCTTTAGGGTCTAAATTAAAAGTTTGTAATATACTTTAATTAAAAATTATCATTAGTATTGTAAGAAAACACTAATTTTACCTGGTCAAAAACAGCTCTGTTTTCAGCACACCGTTTCAGTGCATGTGTCTAAACGTGGGATTATGAATTATATTGAGAACGTCGTACATAGAAAACATGCTGTAATGTACCCTGAGTGTAAACCTTAGATGCATTCATCCTGAAGCCTGCAGCAAGGTTTGCAAATTTCGCAAAGATTAATATAAATACTAATATAAAGGTTAATAAAACATTACACTCACATCTTCTGGAGATTCAGCAGTAACACGTTGGTACCGATCCGTTTTTTCTCGTTTGTAAAGCTGTCTGACCCATGAAAGCATGGACGATCGTGGGGAATCCCCGTGAGGGAATCCCCGCGTCAATCCTTTGGGCATATAGCTTCAAAAACAAAACTCAGCCACTGCATCTATAACGGCTCAGATTTAGGAACATCCAAATGACTGCTGTGTTCCTTATTACATCTAAGAACAGAACACCACAATCGTGTAGACGCCATTCTACTCCAGCATATCAACAATGGCGGACTACTATGACGACGGCTGTCACAGCTTGCTCAGGGCGGGTCTTGTGTTGAAGCACGGCTGTCAATCACAATCGCGGGAGGGGCGTACGATCTTATGACGTCACAATATCGAACGGCTTGATTTCATAGATGGTCAAACATATAAGGAGATTAAAACAAAACCACTGGATGGATTTTAATCATGATAGGATGGTTGTGTACAGGCACTGCCAACAGACATTTCAGTGCAATCAACTTGTAAAAGTGCATGTACCATTATATGACCCCTTTAAATTGGAACGTAAAGTCCACACTAGAGGCTTAGTAACTACTAGTTTGTAACTAACTCTGAACTTTATTCCGTTGCACCATTTGTTCGTAAGGCAGAACGTAGGTCGTAAGCTCTCCGAAAAGTAATGCGTAGTCGCATAATATGACGTTTAGCCTCTGATCCAATAGCAGCCTTCAAATACGTGAGCAGATGTTGTGTTGAAATGCTGTGAATTTCAGTTTATCCTTCATTCTTTTGCCTCACGTTACTAACGGTAAAAATAAGTTTCCATTAAATACGATACTTGATCATGAATAGAAGTGTTTTTATATGTAAATAACATTCAGAAACTGTATTTGAAATGAAATGAATAAGGATCAATAAATAAATATTGATACAAAAAACATAAGAAATTACGTTTATTGATTATGACTGATATTTGACATGCTCAACATGGACCGATGCACACAGCGGCGCGCTGTTTAGGACGGGTTTGTGTTAAAGATAGCTGCTAACAAAGTAATCTTTTCACATAATGTTCTCTCTCTTAAAATGTAAGCGATTGTAAATGTCAGCATAATCATATATGTCTAAAGAACTGAAGTCTGTCAGGTAAAAGAAGAGCTTATTGATGCAGTTCAGTCTGTCTGATATTTTATTCCATCCGTTACTCCTGATCGTAAGCTGCCGTAAATATTTAGTTTATACGTAGAGTTACGCTTCAACTAAGTTTAATGGTGCAACTCAAAAATATTTAGAAGTGCGTAAGTCGTAACTTAGTGTCCATTTACGTCAAAACTAGGCTAAGTTATAACTTACGCACAGCTGGTGCAACCGGCCCCTGGTGGCCCCGCGTGGAGGACGGAATAGAACCTTGTCGCCGACGTAATGCACCACAGACGTGTGCAGTGTAAATAAGGGGTAACGCTGTTGCGGAGACTTCTCTATTCGTTCCGGTGAAATCACAAAACAAAAATGCACACAAACGTGTCCCTTCTTGACATGCAACCACTGATGAGCATATTCGTTTTTGATAAATAAATAAATATATATATTCACGTAAAACATTCTCAGCACTAACAATGCTAATAGTAACAACAACAAATGAATCCCAATGTACTATTGAAATTGATTTCTGGATATTGTTATGTTATATTATTATTGTACTGTACACATATTGTAGGCTACTAAGCATTGTATTAGACACAAGTCTTTATCAACTTTTGGAATGTATACCATAAAACGAATTCTCTTCTCTTTTCCAGTATCAATTGCCATCTGATTATTGTAAGTGAGCAAGCAGTATATCAAGCAGTCACCCTGTTTAATCAAATATCATCGATGAAAACAATGCATTTTAAAACATACAGATATATCTCACTCATATTCATGTTACGATTTTTTCTCCCCTTTCCTTGTGTCAACAGTGAGCCAACTACACCCCAAAGGCTCTTTTAAGAGCCCTAGCACTGATCATCTTTGGATTTGTAAGTATATGTTTGACTAACAATCAGACATATTTTTTGAATTCTTCTATTTAATGGCATTTGAAAGTTCTCCGGCACATCTATCAATTCAGACTCATGTAATATCTGATACTGAAATATTCATATAGTCACTAAACAGTTAGTTTTTCTTTTCCTTGTCTGCAAACAGACATCCTTGATTTCTTTAGTTTTAGATCATCCTCCACTGCTACCTGTTCTGAGTATTTTATTTTATTTCAAGGCAAGTAATTTCCTTAGTTTCACTTAAATGTGTTCTCCATTCAAATTCAAATTCAAATTCAAAAAGCTTTATTGTCTATCCCCACAGGGGTAGAAAATTGTCTTTAGACAAGAGGCTCAACAAACAATATACAACTAACAATACACAGCTAACAACAATACAATACAACAGACAACCACATAATTTAAGATAAACCCCTCCCCTATTTCCTATTTAAAATATCAACGGCCATCGGGATAAAATACTTCTTATATTTGACCTTTTTCGCCAAAGGTACTTTAAATCGTCTACCAGACGGAAGTAAATCAAATGAGCTGTGCAGAGGATGGGCAGAGTCTGACACAATAGCAGATGCTTTCCTTTTTACTGCCACAATGTAAAGATCAGACAGGGTAGCTTGTTTCTCACCAATAATTTTACCAGCTATATTTATAATCCTTAGAAGTCTATTTTTGCATTTAACGGAAAGAGAGTTATACCAGGATACAATGTTAAAAGTAAGCACAGATTCGATAAGGGATTTATACACCACAATCAGAATATCTTTTTCCACATTAAAGCTCCTCAATTTCCTCAATAAGCCTAGACGTTGATATGCCTTCTTAAAAACACTTTCTGAGTGCTTGTCAAATTTAAACTGGGAGTCAATTTCTGTACCCAGATATTTAAAAGATCCCACCTGCTCAACTTCCTCTCCATTAATTATCAAGGGTTTAAAAAATGTGCGTGCATTAATTACCCCGGAACACATTTCTTTGGTTTTGTCAATATTAAGCAATAGAGAACTCTCCTTTGTCCAGGCTATGATAGAGTTGACAAAATCAAAATAAATGTCCAGTGATTGGGTATCTCTCATACATCCCACCAGTGCCATGTCATCTGCATATTTTATCAGCATCAGATTCTCATTATTACAGGTGATCTCATTTGTATAGATAGAAAAAAGAATCGGGGATAGAACACATCCCTGTGGTAGACCAGATTTTAAAACTACATTCTCTGACTTTTTACCATTTACTATCACGTGTTGAGGACGGTCCCGTAAAAAATTGTTAATCCATAAAATAAAGGTTTGATGCACATTAAGCTCCTCTAAACGCCTCAAAAGTGTATTTATGTTCACTGTATTAAAAGCAGATGAAAAGTCCATAAATAAAATCCTAATGTACGAGTTTGCCATGTCCAAATGCTTTACTGCCCTATCCAGCAAGGTGAGGGTGGCATCTTCAACTCTGCGCCCAGCCCTATAAGCAAATTGTAAAGGGTCAAGTTTATCGGTCATTGCCTGGGAGAGTTGCTGACAAACTACTCTCTCCATGCACTTGCAGAGCACTGATGTCAAAGCTACTGGTCTGTAGTCCTCAAGCGCCTTAGCATGAGCTGTTTTCGGTAACGGAATGATGGTACTTTCCTTCCATGTCTGTGGTACAACATTAAAATCAAGAGACAGCTGAAAAAATTGTGTCAACACACCCTTCAGCTGAGATGCACATTCCCTCAGTACCTTGCCCTTTATTCCATCCGGCCCTGATGCCTTTTGGGGTTTAACATTCATTACAACCTTTCCCACATTTTGTTCCTCAATTCTTATGGGGAGAAAGTCAGAGTACTCTATAGGAGTCCAGTACTCATTTACATAGTTATCATTAAAACGGGCATAAAACTGATTCAGTTCAGTAGCAAAGCTGGCAGAGTCAGGGCATTGGATATTGTGTTGCTTCTGATTTCTTCCCATCATAGCATTTAGGCCCTGCCATGCCATCCGTGCATTCCCCATTGTAAACTTTTCCTCTACCTTGCGTTTATATTGCTGTTTGGCCTGCTTAATTTTTAGCTTCAAATCTTTCTGTAATTTGTTGAAACCATATCTATCTCCATTTAAAAAGGCTATTTTTTTAAGATTTAAAAAATGTTTCAGATCCTTTGTAACCCAAGGCTTATTGTTAGGGTAACACCTCACATTTTTTACAGGAATGACACTGTCAACACAAAAATCTACGTACCCAGATATGGAAGCATTAAGCATATCTACATCATTTCCACAATCCTTAACAAATACATCCCAATCTGTTACTTCAAAACATCCTCTTAGTTTTTCAGTGGATTCAAAGTCCCATACCTGCACAGTCCTAGTTTGCACTTTCTCAGTTTTTAATTTTTGCTTATATCGAGGTAGAAGCAGAACAGCATTATGATCGGAGCGACCAAGAGGCGGACGTGCCTTGGAGATGTAAGCACTTGGTATATTTCCATAGCACAAGTCCAATGTTTTTTCCAGCCTAGTAACACACGTGACATATTGCTCCAGGTGCGGCAGGTGTGTAGAAATGTCACATCGATTGAAATCTCCGAGCAAAAACACCGGCTGATCTCCAACTCTGTTTACAATATTATTAAAAATGTCTGCAATACATTCAGCAGCTAATATAAAATCAGGACCCGGGACGTACACCAGTATCACTGTTATTTGAGTAAATTCTCGAGGGAGATAATGTGGTCGGAAGGAAACCACCATGATTTCATAATGTTTTGAGCAGTCGGTTTCCCTCAGCGTAAAGTTTGTTGCCCATCTGTTATTCACAGCCATACACAGGCCCCCACCGACAGTTTTCTGAGTTTTAAAGGTATCTCGATCAAACCGAATCAAAGTAAATCCATCAAGGTAAAAATCCGCTGTTTCCTGGGAGAGCCATGTTTCAGTAAAACAGAAAAGGCTCGTGCGACGATAATCCCCATCATATTTGATCAACGCAGAAAGTTCGTCAGTTTTATTTCTCAGGGATCTAACATTTGATAATATGATAGCAGGTAAGGGCAATCTACTACCTCTTCTCCGTAGCCTTTTGAGTATTCCTCCTCTCGAACCCCTTTTCCTTCGTTTCACTTTAGTGTTGAGTTTTTTCCAACTGATGCCAACCAAGAGACATTTCGGGACATTTTTAAAAAGTGTTGAATCCATAGACGGCAAAACAGCAAGCGGGCGCAAATCCAACAGCTGTCCACGTGAATAAGCCAGGTTTTTCACTGTTAATGCTCCAGTCTGCGTTGTCGGCATTGTCCACATAGCCAATATTGGTTGAGAAATAAACACCAGGAGGCCCAGAATAACCCAGAAGTTAGCCATCTCGTATAAATAAATAAATAAGCAAAACTAAAAACACTTGGTATAAAAACAAACAAAACAAACATCAAACACGGAGCCTGTGTCACGAGTCGCACGAGCAGCGTTGCGCCCCGGAAG